>NC_140940.1:138630358-138785358 GCF_014529385.1 Adiantum capillus-veneris | reverse complement strand
ATTCAGGTCAGGGGTCAACTACATCTGTAGACCTGTGGCAAGAAAACCTCTTTCTGCAGGATGAGAGCTTCATGGTAAGTGTCTCTCTCTCTCTCTCTCTCTCTCTCTCTCTCTCTCTCTCTCTCTCTCTCTCTCTCTCTCTCTCTCTCTCTCTCTCTCTCTCTGTTTGTGTCATTTCTGACATTGTATGTGCAGTCTTGGATTGCTGACAAGCATGACTTCCTTCGGCGCCGGACAAGAGAGTATCGAGGAAGGGATGCGGCCCTAGCACAGTACCTTTCAAAGCTTTGCGAGTCGCCGATAGTAGTTTTTCACAATTCCATGTCACAAGAGGATTCAATAGCAACTTACACATTCAAGACACTATCACGCTTCTTGGGTGGACCGGTGCTGCCCAAAAGTGCAGATAAAGTCATTCTTGTGGACAAAGTGTTTGCTAGAGATTGTTTTGGTTACTGCCCAGGCTATACAGGTGGTCGGGCAGCGTATTACTACACCTACACAGCAATGGCACTAGCTCTTGGTAGACAAAACCCAGATGAACTTTTAGAGTATGGCAAACATCTCATGATTCGTTACAAGGGTGACGTGCCAAAAAACAAAATTGAACCTACAAAATCTTGATACACTTCAAGTACCAATTGTATAAGATCATGTATTACATAAATTTTGTACAATGTCATCCACTCAGAGTATCTTTCTCCACTTGTGATTCACATACACCATTGTCTCTCTCCACCTTCGTTGACTTTCACGAGCTCCGGAGTTGTTGTATGCCATTGATCTTTTAGCTTTTTGTTGTTGTAAATGTCTGATGGCTTGTGCTGTTTCTGAATTTGCCAAGACTTCTTTTGCCTGCATTCGATGAATGATTCTACGATAGAACCATTCAAATAGTTCTCTCAAACTGTTAGCCTTGATTCGAGAGCCACCATGTCGTGTGTGCCTGAAATAAGCATTTCTCGCCATGTAATGAGACTTTTCCATCCCTTGGGTATTCCATATTGCTGGGTTCCCATACTTCTGTATAAAATATGGCAAATGATTGAAGATGATGTGCTGGATATGAAAACAGATTAGTTAGAATGTTTTACAGTCACATATTTGCACATAAGAGAGAAAGAATACATTATAATACCATGTAGTGAGTAATCTGGGTGTCTGTCCATGCTGTCTTGAATGATTTTTTCAAAAGGTTGAGATTTTCCTTGAACTTGTTCATATCACCTTGTGACCAGTCATCTTTGTCGCACATCAAAAATAGGATGTCTATTGATCGCCAAACCTCAGCCTTCGCGTTACGAGTAGTTGGTTCGTGGTCTTTGACTGCAATATGTAGCTTTTTCCAGCTCTGATACTCTACCTTGCTAACATAAGATGTGTTATATATTTTTCCATGTTTTGTTAGCTTTGGATCTCTTGTACCTTGGGGCTTAGATAAAAACCTCCGTGCCTTCACCCCACCGATGGATGGTTTGCATGGGACATCCTTCTCAGCAGTTGATCTCTTTTCATCCCGTTGGATTTTCACATTGCCACCATGAAGCCCCATATCCGACAGTACCATTTCTAAGCACTGCAGGGCTACTTGTCGTTCTGCGGAGTTCTTAATCTTCCAAGCAAACCCGATGTATAAATAGACCAATTTCTCCACAATTCTACAAAGGGCATGCATTGTACAAATGTGGACATTCACAAGTGGTATTTTCAAAACTGGTCGAAAAGCAGGATCCTCAATGTGACGTGTTGGAGCTTTTCTCCACCACTTTGGGTCCATGGCCATTGCACCCATTCCACAATTATACATGCACTTTAATGTTTTAAGGTCACCTGCAAGATGCCACTGAACTTGAAAGTCTCCCCTTCCATCTAGACATAGTACCTCTCCCTGGTTAGTTTGTCGATCAATCAGCTCCGGAATATTAGTTCGATGGAACACCCAATATAGAATCTCATGATCTTCTTTCTTTACCTGCAACACAAAATAAATGAGACTTAAGTAGATCTGAACATTTGAGCTTACTTGAGAATATCGCTTACCTCAAACGCACCAAGCCACCATATGTTAGATTCTGATTGAACACTAAAATATAAAGGATCATCACTGGGACACTTTGAGAGGGCTCTATTCATTAAAGTAATAGTAACACGCTCTAGCTTTTTCTCTTTAACAAGCTCACACTCATCCAGTTTTAACACAAAATGTAATAGCCCACGTGACTCTTCAAATGTGATGTTGTAAAACTCCACCATTCTCTTCTGTAGTATCCGCAGGTCCATAAAAATATTGTTGAACTCATCATATGCCATGTTCGCTCCATGGCCACTGTAAGTTGCTTTAATATGAAAGGGCTGTCCAAGATAGTCTCCCTGTGCCTCGTTAAGCTGAAGCCTCTCTTTCCAAACACTTGAGGCTGATGATAGAAGTTTGGATTTTATACCCTTCCTAACAAAGATGGATGAGACAGACTTTTGGATAGCCGAATATCCTCTTTTGCTTACACCAAGTGAATCAAGTGTGCCTTGTATCTCTTTTGCAGGCACTGAGTTCTCTGAAATAAAGCGGTCCACTACATTTCTTTGTAGAACCTTAAACTTCTTGTCATGTACTATATCTGCTGCCAGGCTTCTACTTATAAGTGGCTTCAATCTCTTTCCTATATTGGCTTTGGGGTCAATGTTTTCCTTGTCAGGATAGATTGAATCTCTACATGAAGACAATGCATAAGTAAATAACAGAAAATTTGCTTCACTAACACTATTTAGGCACATGAAAACAATGCATAACAAGAAAAAACAAAGAGATTACTTAACTAAGACAATGTAGCCAACCAAGAAGCATCACCTTAATGCTCGGATTCTTTTCTTGAGACCTCCTGATGCAACCTGCAATGTTTCAAGATTGCGCAATTTCTTCTTTCGGATACGACCACCCAAGATGGTGTCCCTCATTTGACAACTTCGCACCTTTTCTTTCAGTTCTTGTACCTCTGTTTTATGTTGCAAAATGGTAACCTGATCTGTAGAATGTAAATGTGAAAGGCGAACAATCTCACATTGTTGAGCTTGGAGAATGCTCTTGTAAGTTTCAGCTTCTCTTGTAAGTGATTTACAATAACCCAGAAGGCCCTTTTCTCCATCACCAGCAAAGGTCAATAAGCTTGTAGGATTGACAAACGGTGGAGACGCATTAGTTATTGGATTCTTAGGGTAGAGAGAGCCTCTCGTCCAGATATCTATGTGTTTAGCTCCTTGAGCTCTGAGCGTGTCTATGGAGGCGGGAGGTATATGTGTGTTTGTTTTACTGCGCTTAATCAATGGTTGGTACTCATTGTCCAAATCAATGTGAAGGTGATATTTGGCTCGTTTCTGGGTAACACTTGTGCCATTTGAGGAGTGCGCCATTAGCCAAATGTGCAGGTTTAATGGAAAGTGAATAGCGGCTGCGGATTCGTCCCTCCATGTTAGCCTCATTCCCTCCGTATTGACGTTGTTCATTCAATGCAACTGAAAAGAGGATTATCCCTCAATCACTACGAACGAATGTTCAGAGGAGTAAGGAATCAACTTAAAGTACACTTTTTGAAGTTTTACTATGAAAGACCCAGCTCTTTTATATGCCATTTTTTCTAGAGAGAGAGTGCAAAAAATACATTTTCTTAGAAGGCCCTCCAAATGACCTCCGAAATTTCCTAATGACCACATCAATGAATGTACATTGTAATCCCCCAAGCCGTTAATCCTTTGTGTATCATGCTCCCAAGTTTCAACAAGAAGTACAACATCGGCTTTGCTTGTTAGTTCATCAATGCCAACCCCCGCATTCCATGGGTATCCATTACAATTCCAAAAGCATATTTTCAATTGTAACTCGGTCTCATAGGTCACGCATCCCCATTTGCTTGAGAGACTTGCCTCCTCCTTGGGCACATTTTCTTTATGAGAGATCGCCTTTTTTTTATTATTCTTTTCCTCTTATGCCTTGCGACTCATATTTTGTTGCTTAATAGTGCGATCTTCACATAAAAAACATTTTGTATCCCTCAAATAGATCCAACCATTATCAAGGATAATCTTTCGCTTGGTCTCATCCGGCATGGTGGATACAATTGACCGTTCTCCCGAGCGAGGAGCTCCTTGCTTCCCCACTCTATGTGCTCCATAGACCATAACTCCGAACATGCCAAAGTGGGTTTTGAACAAATCTTCAATAACAATGGCAACAGAAGGAGGTGTCTCTAACTTCTCTTCGGAAATTCCACGAATAACAATGTTCTTGGAACGTCGCTCCCGTTCCTTCAACTCCTCCACATCCACATTCTCAACATTCTTTGTTCGAACCATAGCTTGCATGAGTGAGGAATTATAAACCACATTGCTACCGCATACATCAGCCCAAGACTTGTTTGTGCATACATTTTTCATGTCACATACATCCCTGCTCATAGTGTCAAATTTCTCCTCTTTCAATACATGGTCATGCTCTACTTTGCTCATCCGCTCCTTCAAAGCATTCAAGTCCACAAGAGAGCGTTTATATTCCTTAACTTCCTCATCAAGTTGCATCAAACGTGTTGTTTGCATTTCAAGTGTCCTCTTGAGATTCTCATTCTCAACCACACGTACCCTTAGTGTGCCATTCTCCATTGCAAGTGCTCGTAAGTCTTCGCCTTGTTTGTTTACGATCTCTTGTAATGATACCAAGTACGCCATGATCATGGTTTCCGATGTCGTTGGTTGGGTGGTTGTGTTGCTATCTCCACACTTAGGAGATTTTGGATCATTTTCCACAATGGTTGTGGGCCTTGTTGAAGAAGAAGAACCCTTGCGAGTGCCGGAAGACATTGTATGTAAAATAGGAGATGAGAATCAATTTTGTTGAACCTGTTTACTTCAGAAATGCTGCTACAGAAACACCTTCCATAACTCTGAAAATTTCTGTCTTTACATCAATGTATAGAGGACTTCGTGCTCTTCGATTGAGGCTATAGATCACCCAAATCGGAGTTCGGATGAAGAAGTTATGATCAAAAGAGTGGATTGCTATCTACTAGGTCAAAAAACGGCTGCGTTTTTTTAGAGAGAGAGAGAGAGAGAGAGAGAGAGAGAGAGAGAGAGAGAGAGAGAGAGAGCACATTTAGAGGTCGAATTCCGGCGATGTGCTCTGCACAACAAGAGAGAAGGCGAGAGAGAGAAAGAGAGAGAGGGATAGAGCGGAGAGAGAGAGAGAGAGAGAGAGAGAGAGAGAGAGAGAGAGAAGCAGTCAGTGTAGCCTGCACCTGCGCGCCCGGAAAGAGAGAGACACTGCCTGCACCTATGCGCTCGGAAAGAGAGAGAAAGAAAGAGAGAGAGACGGCCGACTGTTGACATTTGAGCCTCCGGACAGTGCTCAGCTGAGCGCGGAGAGAGAGAGAGAGAGAGAGAGAGAGAGAGAGAGAGAGAGAGAGAGAGAGAGGAGCAGACTCAGTGTAGCCTGCACTTGCGCGCTCGAAAAGAGAGAGACACTACCTGCACCTGCGCGCTCACAAAGAGAGAGAAGAAAGAGAGAGAGGCGACCGGCTGTTGGTGACAGCTGAGCCTCCGGACAGTGCTTAGCTGAGCGTGGAGAGAGAGAGAGAGAGAGAGAGAGAGAGGAGCAGACTCAGTGTAGCCTGCACTTGCGCGCTCGGAAAGAGAGAGACACTGCCTGCACCTGCGCGCTCATAAAGAGAGAGAAGAAAGAGAGACAGGCGGCCCGGCTGTTGGTGGCAGCTGAGCCTCCGGACAGTGCTTAGCTGAGCGCGGAGAGAGAGAGAGAGAGAGAGAGAGAGAGAGAGAGAGAGAGAGAGAGAGAGAGAGAGAGAGATTGATAGATTGATAGATTGAATTATCATCCATGGAGGTCATATATGACCTATGGGACCAAGAGCAGACATTACAACGGTTGCGCATGAAGTGAAAGATGATGATACATATCAGTTAAGGATTGAGGGTCCGTTAGGAAGATGAGAGAGGAAAATAGAAACCTAGGGGGGATCAATTGTGGGGAGGGCCGGTTTGGGATTTTGAAACTCCTGGATGATGGCTTTACCGCCTCGATAGACTGCCCATTTGCCTTATTTGCGGGCTTCATGTACCTTCTTGAGCTCTTCACTTTTGTGTTTGAGTTGTGTCGGAGTGAGTTCTTCTGCAATCCAAAGCTTGGTATCTTTGAGAAGACGTGATTGTTAAAGAAGCTTGAGCCGACCCTCTCGACTTTCAAATTCAAGGATGGTGTGTCCACTTGGTATGGGCTTGTTAGGGCCTCCTGAAGTGATACACTCTATTGCGTTGTACTCAAGCTTGATCGGTTGGAGAGTTTCATTTAAGAAATTAATGTGCACCGAGAAGTCTTTCTCGGTCGTATCCCATGCTTGAGGTAGCCCACCAATGCGGACCTTGAGAGCAATTTCTTCTTGGAGTCGTCGTTCTCGAAACTCTGTTGTCACACACGTCTTCACCTTTGCAATTGTTGCCGAGTGGGTTTCAATGGCCTTCGCTTCGACTTCTTTCACTTTGTTGGTGGTGAGATCGACCATGGAATCAAATCGTGCCTCGAGCTTGCTAAGGCGAGCTTTGAGGTCGCGATTCTCTTCCATGACCCGGTCAAGGGCTACTTGGAGGCGCTCGCGATTTGATTGGATTTTTTCGAGACTGCTAAAATGGCGACAAACCTTGGTCGTGCTTTTGCAGGGGCCTTCGGGGTAGTCATCTTTCCTATGGAGAGCTCAAAACCTGCAAGCATCGATTCAAAGAGAGTCGAGCCAAAAGGTTGTGGTATTTTTGTGTTATGAGGCTCAAGCTTGTGTGGGAGGTTAAGATGTTAAGAGTGTGCTATTTCTGTGTTATGGGGCTCAGGATTGTGTGGGAAGCTCCGATTCAGTGAGAGCGGGACTTGTGTGTTAAGATGGTAAGAGGCCTTATGTTAGAGACTCCAGTTCACAGAGAATTGTTAACAAAGGGGGTTGGGTCAAGGTCGTCCAATCACCAGAACACCCTTGGGTCGGGGATGATGGCGACAGAGCATTATACAGCCGATGTCGAAGTCGGGAGGTGAGGCAGGGCAGGTCGGCAGAGCAGTGGCGCAACAGGTCGGCAAAGCAGTGACTCAGTTGGGTCGAGGTCGTGGAGTAGAGCAGGTCAGAAAAGCAGGGGCTGAAGGTCGTGATCAAAGGAAGAGGAGGGTGAAGCTGATGACTAACGCCCCCCCACAGGGCTGCCCTCGCCTAGGGGGGGATTGTGTAAGCGAGAAGTTGCACGCAGAGAGAGAGAGAGAGAGAGAGAGAGAGAGAGAGAGAAGACTCGCAGTGCTCGAAAAAACGTGTAAAGATGGTAAAAACAAAACTCTCTTTATGATATAGTCAAAAGAAAAGGATTGGAAGCACGGGTCACTTCTCAAAACCTAGGTTTAGTGTAGTCCCACCTACAAATTTTGAAATTTATCTCTAAATTTTTTATTTGAAGGTAAGAAAACCTTCAAATTTTGACAATTTACCTCTGATATTTCACATATGTAGGTTTGACAAGTTTTTGGAAAAAAAAATTCGAGCACTGGCGAGGAGGTCTTGGGGGGGGGGGGGGGGGTTGGCGTTGTTGGGGATGGCCTTCTGCCTTTATGTCGCACAGCAACCAAGGTGCACGATGGCGAGTGCACAAAATTGCGAATGCAAGTGCAGCCTGCCTCAAACAACAGAGAGAGAGAGAGAGAGAGAGAGAGGACTGCCAAGGAGGTCCTGGGGGGGTTGCCGTTGCTGGAGATGGCCTTCTGCCTTTATGTCGGACGACAACCAAGGTGCATGGCGGCAAGTGCACAAAATTTTTCTCTCTGTGGGGAGATTAATTATAGGGGAAGGGTTTCTGGGAGCTGTAAATCCCTACAGAGTAGCAAAATCCAATTTGGGAGGCTTTTAGGAGTAAGTTGGTGGCGAGTGCGACGGGGATAAAGAGGGGCCATGCTGCCGCCGAAGGCAGCGCCATTTTACTAGTTTTCATATAAAAAAACCTTCGCTTGGTCTTCGTTCCCAGGCCCTTGACCGGCACTAAAAACTCTTGCTTAGCCTTCAATCACCAATGTCTCTCTTTCAAGAAGTAAGCAAGTCGCAACGACTCAGATGGCCGCCCGTCATTAACTCCACCGCATGGTATATCAACCCATAGCATTGCAAGGCACATCCAAAAGCCTCGTCGTCATTGCCTTGCCTCGTCACTATATGGCACGGCCATACGGCTCAGAGAAGATCTAGGGCCCAAATTTGGGGGGCCGAAGGCGTCTTGAATCTCAGCCGTCGGATCATGCAATGAACTAGGAGTGAATTGGGGGTGAACTAGGGATAGGTGAACTAGGGACGGGTAAACTAGGGTGTGATCATGTGCCATATCAACATGGGCAACGACACACGTTAGCGTGGTGGTAGGGCATTTGTGTGGCAACCGAGAGGTCCCGGGTTCAATCCACACCCCGCAAGACGAGTGAACTAGAGGTGAACTCGAGGTGCCATTTTTGCCCCGAGTTCACCCTTAGTTCACCCCCTAGTTCACCCGTAGTTCACCCCCTAGTTCACCTGTAGTTCACAAAAAATCGGACGGTTGAGATCAAAGCCGCTTCGCACTCCCAAATTTGGGTGTTAGATCCCCCCTCATTAACCCCGTGTAAGATAGTGAACGAGGATTGCCTTTGCTTATCCAGCAATCAAGGCATTCCAAGTAATGACACTTTGGATGGAAAGCCCACCAAGAATGTGATTTTATGAGAGCACCACATTAGGCATGCATTTCGATTAACATTATCGAGCACAACATTTCTGACCAAACCATTAGTAAGCATAGTCTTCTAGAATATCCTGATGTCAATGCACTGCAAGAGATGACATTTGGGATAGGAAACCCTTCAAGAATTGTATCTGCATTTGAAGTATCTGATGCGAAGCTTATTAGTTATAGACCGAAGCAGTGCCATTTTCCACATTTGGCCCACATAATGACCAAGGCAGTGCTAAGCACAACAATTTTGCCCTGCTCTTCAAATTGACCTGGTATGCATCTTTTATTCCATTTCCCATTTTGGAAGCGGAGCGACACGACATCCACCCCGAGTCTAAACATACATGTCCTCTAGTATGTGCCAACCATTAATCAAAATTGCAAGCAGTAACCTTTAAACACATAACCACTGCCCCACTGCAAGCATACCGTCCACAATATCCCAATTTGCAGCTTCATGAGAGCATACCCTTCCTCCAAGATCATAGGGGTAAGACAAAAATGTCCCATCATTGGAACCTAAGCATGAATCAACACATAAGACGTTGTGAATATCATGGGGATCGTATGGCATAGAAATCAATTGTCCAAGACCATGCACATATCTATCTCCTCATGGATCAAATGGCAAATTGGTCGTATGAAGAATACTACACTAGTACCCCTAGGTCATAAGGTTTACAAGTAAGCTGCTCTACAGGTCATAAAATGTTCTTGAAACATAAAAAACAAAAGCATCCTCAAATGGGCCGTAATACCCCCCTGGATCATACGGTAGCAACGAATCCATATCATCCCCTTCTCTAACAACATCCTCAATATGTATCAATAGACCATTAGCATCCACAACATAAATTACCATATTTGGTACCTCCAAAGCTGCAATCGAGTAGCACAATTGAGAGTAGAATATCAAGCAAGGGAGATCAAGCCAAAGGAGGTGAGCAAAAACGAGCAAGAAATGTGCAAGGCTCGTGTGCAAAGCAAAATCGAGCAGCTCAAAATCTGCGAAATGGATTAGTGCTAGGAAATTATCTAACAGTGAAAGAAATCAAGAAATTGACACCAATTGAGTGCTAAGAAATCAAAGCATGGCATTGGACATATTCTAGATGTGATCCTTGGAGAGCTTGAAGGAGTAGCACGAGCAATAGAAGGCATCAGGTAGCAGGCACACACATTGTGTGCGGGTGTGTACACACACACACACACACACACACACACACACACACACACACACACAATGCATCTAAGATTGGCTAGCACTAGGAAAGCCCAATCAAGCAGCAAGGATAACAACAGAGAAAGAAATCAAAAGCAAGTACAATGCTGGATTTTTAAAAGATTGATGCTACTTGGTAGTGCTGAAAACTGAGCAACTGTCATAATAATCAATATCTAATTCTCCTAAATGATTTTCTCATATTAAACTGATCATTTAATGTGGGGAAGTGCCAAGGGAGAAAAGGCTAGAATATTGGTTAAGTTAGCAGACCGGCCACAGTAGGGATCCAAAGGAGGGAAAATAGGGATCCAAAGGGGGGGCCATCTGCAAAAGAGCCATGTGAAACAATGGGCCAAAAAAACCCTAAGGTTCAGCCCATTAAGACTTCCAAAATGCTAAGGTTCCAAAATTCAAAGGTTGTGTCCAAAGGTCAACCCTAGGGAAAATTGGATGCTTAGTGTGTGCCCTAAAAGTCTTTCTACATCCCTACATGGGAGGGGGCGAGCCCCAAAGCTAGGGGATGAGAGAGAAAGCCACACACACACACACAGGCTCCCTTTACACAAAGGGAATGAGGGACACATGTCAGCTCCCTAGGCCAGATGCCCACAAGGTGTGCCCAATTCCTATTGGAAGACCTTTGAAGTGGACCAATGAGAATTAAGCTAGAGTAAATCTAGTTTAATTAATTTAAAAACATTTAATAAAAGAAACCAATAAGAATTAAGTGTCCTAGAAGACTATTGGGCAGTCTCCCAAGGGGTCCAATGAGCATTCAGGAGCCCCATGGCTTGCCTGATTCCTATTGGCCAGGAGGCAAAGGGGTCCAATGAGAGTTTAGTTTAATTATTTAATTACCTAAAGCTCTCACAAAAGGGGAAAGGGGGACACATGTCAGAAGGCTATCACTTATGCTGCTTAATCCCTATTGGCTTGACCTGGGGAGGTCCAATGAGGCAAAAGCCAGACTTACTTAGCAGCTAGGGCTCGCCCAAGAGAGGGGGGGGGCTGATTTTTGCTTGGCATTGACACACACACTCTCACACTTGACCATGTGTGAAGGGAAAATACTCTATCTCCTCCCAAGCTTTAATGGAGAGCTCATCACCTACTCCAAGCTTGTGAGATAGAAGCCTACATCAACACTCTCTTGGCATGTGGATGCAAATCCAACCAAGAGCCAAGCTTCAATGCATGCTCATCTTCTCTACCAAGCTAATTACTAAGCTAAGCTATGCTAATATGAGTGATTATGTGAGGAGATGTACTTCTTTCTCGTAAGATACTTCTTTTTCCTCTCAATCTACTCTCATACCCTGCTAGCTCTCACCATCTTCGAAGGTGTGTGAGGTCTTGGGTCTGAGAACGGGGATAATTCAAGTTGTGTTTGATTAAGTGTTTTGCTTGGTGTATGAAGCTTCCATCTTCATTGCACTAGCTAGTCTTGAAGGAACACAAAGAATTGTATTGTACAATGTCTCTCTTGATGGGAGAAACCATAATACAAAGCCTTTTGGAGGGGGGACCGGCTCCATGCAAATCCGGTCCTCAACTGTTGTCAATAGCTTAATTGCTCTCTCTTTTGAAAGTATTGTCGATGCTATCTAACTAGGTGTTATGCTTTTTGTTGCTCTCTCCACCCAAGCACTCTTGTAATTCTCATTAGGAATCAACTCTAATGAAATGCCCACTATGTTCATACTAAATTCCGCTACACATAAGATTTTAGGCCATTAAATGTTACAGCAACAATAGCATTATCCAAAGTATTTACCTACAATGCTATAGAGAAGGGGAATAGAGGGAGAGTGTGTGTATCACACACACACACACAGTGCAGAGAGGAAAAAGAGAGAAGCAGCAGGGTACCTAGTGATTGTGTGTAAGGGTGTGTTAACACAGAAACACATGATTTTTTGTCCACTGCACAGAAACATATGACTTTTTGTCCACTGCGAGAAGTAAAGGGAGCGTGTGTGTTGTGCATACACCCACACACAAGTTCGGCTGTTGACAAGCAAGAAGAGAGAGTGTTTGTGTGTAAAATACACACACACTCTCATGATGTGTGTGTGTGTGTATGAGAGAGAGAGAGAGAGAGAGAGAGAGAGAGAAATTTTGCTCCTTGGTCAAAGAGCGAGAGAGAGAGAGAGAGAGAGAGAGAGAGAAATTTTGCTCCTTGGTCAAAGAGCGAGAGAGAGAGAGAGAGAGAGAGAGAGAGAGAGAGAGAGAGAGAGAGAGATCCGTCTCCCTAGATCCATCCAAGACCTTTGACATAGTAAGATAGCCCAAAAGTGTAGTTTTTCTTTGGGAAAATGACCAAAATACCCCTCTAATTTGTGGAAATTCCCAAAATACCCTTCAAATTTCAAAAATTCTCAATATACCCCTCATATTTTGTCATAAATTCCCAAAACGCCCTTCAAAGTTTCCAAAATTCCCAAAATACCCCTGGTTGTGAGAGTAAATTTATCCAAAGATAAAAAAATTTGTAGCTTTTTATAAGAAGACTGATTGTCTATTAATACAAGATACTAAAATTAGAATTTGAGCTAGTTATGTAGGCTTTGGAGATGAATTGCTTCATTTTTTAAAGACATAATGGTCTTTTTTTGGGAGGTTATTTGTGACAAATTACATGCTAAGCACTAAAAAATGGATCTTCATTGTCAAAAAAGAATAAAGATTAGGAAATAGTGAACAATCCAACTAAAATAGATACAAGGGCATTTTGGGAATTTTTGAAATTTGAGGGGTATTTTGGGAATTTCCACAAATTAGAGGGGTATTTTGGTAATTTTCCCTTTTTCTTTTGGCTCTCCTTTGGTTCCGCGTTTCGATTTACACATTACCTCAGCATTTTGCGGCATTGGCGGCTACAACTTTGATGATATCGGTATATAGGTAGAGAGAAAGAGAGTGGATCGACTCTTGGCTCGGTCCCGACATCAACAAGCACACTTTCTACGGCATCGACTACTGTGTTTTTGGCTATCGACATTGTTCTCGGCTTCAACATCGACTTGGCCATTCGGGATCTTCTTCAACCATCGGTGGCTATGGCATTGGCGTGCTTCCATTTGGTGGTGGAAGATGGTATCAAGTGTTTTCTCTTAGCATTAACATAGCAAGAGCAAGCTAGAGCGGTTTTGGCTCTCCTCCAGTATAGCCTCACCACCATCAACTTCCCCCCCACACTCATCCGGAGCAGTTTTGCTCCGATGGTTTCCCCTTTGCATCCCAATTTTGACATAGCAAGAGACAATTGAGAGAGAGTGGCATTGGCTCTCCCCTAGTCTGCATCTAGAGCAGATTGGCTCCACAGTCTCCTGGCAACCCCCCTTGATAGTGGTTTCATCTTCAAAGTTATTTTCCCGCCTTGATGACACACTTCGACACATACGGCTCCAACTTACCATTCTAGAGCGGATTTCCCACGAGCAAGTTGGATGGTGTTTACGACCTAGGTGGTTGGTTGTGCTATGTGTCTCGTTTTTAGTCGACAAGTTTTCTAAGCGACGGGGTAGCGTGCCAGATTCTAGGAATTTTTCTCAGAGGTTTCACTTTCTTTCCAATGAGGACTATGCGGCACATGTTATGTGCTCATGTATGATTGTGTGGGTCATTCCACATAGTAGTTGTAGCACAGTTGTGTGTAGTTTTATGCTATATATGCATATGTGAATAAAACGTGATCTAGTTACAACTCACAGGTGGCATATTCAAAGGTTTACAAGGATTTTTGACAAGTTCAATCGTCCATAGAGCCACTCATTCTAGATTGCCAGGCTTTTGGTAGTTTGTGTATGCCATATGTGGTTTTTTCTATTGAGACACTAAGTGTCTGTTCATGCTTTATGCAATTCTGGTGAGATTTTTAGATTTTACTCAATTTATAAGGGAAAATCTACCAAAATTTTCCTAGATTATTGCCATGTTTTGTGTGTATATGCAGTTTACTCTCTGATGGTTTGATGGTTTACTGCTCATGTGGTTACAAACTACAGCTAGTCACATGCTTTACAGGTTCTACAGGTTTTTTGCAAAATTTTGTAGGCAGCTTTCTTGTGGGATACATTTTGAGAATTTTTTTCTCTTTACTTGCATATATGGCTATGCGCTTTATGCATATGCAAGCATTGGTTTTGATGCAATTGATCATGGTTTTCATGACTGTGTAGTGGTCAAGTGATCTCCCACTTTGTTGCCAGTTGGCCATGGTTTCGGGTTAAGATTTTTCTTGAGGTTTTTCTTAGGTTATAGGGGAGACTTTGTCGATTTTCTCCCACAATTTCTCACCATAGTTTGATTTCCTTGCACCCATATAGCCTTGTAAAAGAGAGAGACAAAGGACTAGAGAAATTGACAACAGTTGAGGACCGGATTTATGTGGAGCCGGAGGTCCACCCTTAAAAAAGGCTTTTGTATTATAGATTCCCCCATAAATTGAAACTTGGTACAATACAAGGTTGTGTTACTTGAGACCTCGTTGGTGCAATGAAGACGGTAGATTTGATACACCAAATTATGCCCTTAATTAACTTGCAAAAATTGAGGATTGACAAGCACTAAAGATAAAGTTGATGCCGAGTTTGAGGAAAAGCCGCCAATGCTGGACATTTCCAATGCAAAGCTTAGGCAAGTGAATGTGGCTACTCACGTCTAAATGGACAACACGCATGTGGGTTTATACAAGTACGATAATGGAGAAAAGATTCTCTATTACATATGTGATGAACCCAATGTGAGGGAGTTAACGGAACAGAAATACTTATATATATTCTCTTAATCACATCACGCCATTTCGGCACTCAAACAAAGTCAAAATGTAACAAAACTTTAGGATGAGGTCTAAGACACCTAGGGGCACCATCCTACCAACTCTGGTTGAAATCTTGTTTGGGTACCCTAATGGGCTCACAAGGTTTTATTTTGGCTTTACCCAACTCATTTTGGAGTTAAGTAGAAGAAGTTAGAGCAATTTTGGTGAAATGCACTTGAAACACAATGAAGAGGTACATGGATTGCGATCCACAACCCCCTGTCAAATTTTGAATTCAAATTTTGATATTAGCTAGACAAGATCATCAATAGGCTCTGTACCAATTGTCACCTATTTTTTAGGTTGGGATGTATGGATCGTGATCCATTTTCCACCACATCTGGACTTGATCTCTAGAGATCTTGTTAAACTTCATGTCTACAAGATATATATCTCAAACCTTTTTAAATTTGGAATCATTTTGATAGGTCAAATGCCAAACCTTAGGTTTGATATGTGGTTTTGAATATGTCTTTTGTTTTGATGCCTTTTGACTTGAATTTGTTCAATTTGATATGCTTCCTTATATATGAACTACATTTTGTAAAAATTTCATGTCAAACTGGTACCATGGGGGCATGGATCGTGATCCATGTTTGGAGGCCAACTTGAATTTTCGTGGTACCATTATGTCTCCCCAATCACAAAAAACTAAAAATCTTTTCAAAACATCTCAAGTGTATAAGTGAAGGGTGTGTTTAGAAAATGAAAAGACCCATGAAAGTGGAAAGTCAAAAGATATTTTGTGTCTATATATAGAGATGGTCGCGTGCACATTGATACAGTTGTGTCTTTATTTTGCTTATTTTCTCTTTAGTATTTTTTTTTTCTATTTAGAGTGTCATTGCATCAGATAGGTAGTAAATATATTTTTTCTTGGTAGCATTAGGATGACCGTGATTACTAGATGCCATGGTATCAAACTTTTTGGGTCTGGATCTTTGCATTGGAAATCATGTCAAATATTTCACTTTCTCAGAGTACTTGGACAAATTTAGGATTTTGACTTGGGTTTCGATATCCAAATTCAATTTTGAAAAGACAACTAGGCTTTAGACCCTAAGGCTTGAAGGCCATAGGGTCCCCTCTATGTTAGTAAGAAGCTCTCGATGCTCTATAATGACATCCTGTGGCTCCAAGGGCCACAAGGTTCCCTCTATGTTTTCAATTTGAAGAAACCCTTCATGATGGATTTTTGACAACCAATGGCCCTAGGGCCATAGGGAGCTATATTTGTCAATTAAAAACACTATTTGCTCTATATTGGCACCATGTGGCTTGAAGGCCATAGGGTCCCCTCTATTCTAGTAAGAGCCTCTCCATGCTCTATATTGACACCCTTTTTCTTAAATTCCATAGGGTCCGCTCTATGCTAGTAAGAACCGATCTATGCTCTATATGACACCCTGTATGCTAGAAACCACTATGAGGGTTTTTTGGCAACCTATGGCCCCAAGGCATAGGGTGCTCTCTTTATGGCCATAGGGTTTGTTGTATACTAAGGAAAACTCTCCATGCTCTATCTTGGCATCTTATGGCGGTTGTGCCATATGCTAATAAGAAACCGCCATTTCTCTAGGTTTGTCTCCTATTGCTTTACGGCAACAAGGTGTCATCCTCCATGGCAATAACTTTAAAAAAACCTAAATGCTCTACATTGACACCCTATGGCCCAGGCACAGGTGTGCTCTATGCTACCATAAACCCCTCTATGCTCTACATTCACACCCTACGGCCCCAGGGCCACAAGGTGCCCTCTCTCCCTCTCTCTCTCTCTCTCTCTCTCTCTCTCTCTCGGATTTAAATTGTTTATTTGGCCTTATTATCAGTCCTCTCTCTCTCTCATCTTCCTCTCCTCTGTTTGTCTCTCTTACTCTCCATTCTCTCTCACTCCAAATAACTATTTTTCTCCCTCTTCTCATCTCTCCCCATTCATATAGAAGGCAGTCCCTTGTGAATTTTGGGCCTCAATATCTACCGGTTTACCTGTAGCATCGTCATTCAGGCACCCCCTTCCACATCTCCTCTTTCTAGGACCTCTCTCACACCAACAAAAAGCGTACAATACAAAGGTTAGTTCTTTTTTGTTTTTCTATTTTTCTGTTTTTTTGTTTTACTATTTTACTATAATTTTATAGAGAGCGGTAAATAAATGTTTTAAAAAAAGATTGAGCTTACCTACGAGTGGTGTCATGAGGCACTATTGAGTTTGGGAGAGAGGCACAGAGAGGGAGAGAGAAGGAAAAAGAGGCGGCACCACAGGATGCTGCACGTTTGAGAGAGAGGCTCAGGGAGGCATTCGATGTCGTGAGATGTTGCACACTTGAGAGGTGCACGGAGGGCGGCAAAGGGCGGCTATTCGTTCATCAAAGGGCAACTGAGGTGATGTTTGTTTGGGAGAAGAGGCGCAGCAAGGGTGACATAGGGACGCTCTTTGTTCGAGCGCTTCGAGGCGTAGAGAGGGCATGCAATAGAGGCGACACAAAAGAGGCGTTTGGGAGAGGCCTAGGGAGCGTGCATGGAGGGCGTTTAGGAGAGGAGCAGGGAGCGCGCAGAGAGCTGTGTTCGAGAGAGCAGAGTAGGGTTTCGAAAGAAAGAGAGAGAGAGAGAGAGAGAGAGAGAGAGAGAGAGAGAGAGAGAGAGAGAGAGAGAGAGAGAGAGAGAGAGAGAGAGAGAGAGAGAGAGAGAGAGAGAGATAAGGTTAATCAATCTTGTTAATTCAAAATTCAAATTTTGATTTCCAAATTTTAAACCTAAACTTTCCGCCCTCTTTTATTTTGAATTTTGAAGAGTTTAAAATCGTTTTCTTAGGGGGAGAGTCATACCAAAGGATTGGAAACTGAAAGAGATTTCCGCAAAAGGAGTACGAGCGGAAGTGCGACGCGAGAGAGAGAGAGTGCGAGAAGAAGAGCACGACGATATGGTGAACTCACTCTACTGTAATGTGTAGAGCATAGTGATTTCTTAATAGGTTTTTACAAAAGAATATGTGTACATACCTGGCGGCCCGCCCACTTACCTGGGCGACCACATTGGGCTTTATACCCCAACAACCTCCCACTTAAAGTCCAATGTGGTACTTTAAGTGTGAGAGAAGCTACTATACAAGCTAATATACAAGAGATGTAGAGAAGTGATGTACTACCCTACACCTAACTGCTTGCGAAAATGCGCAAAGCTCTCTGAGGGAAGTCCTTTTGTAAGTAGATCAGCAGGATTTTCTATGGTGTGAACTTTGACAAGCTGAAGTTGCTTATCCTCGAGCATTTCCCTGATGAAATGATACTTCACATCCACATGCTTTGTCTTTGAGTGATAAACTGGATTGCGAGCCAACTGTATAGCACTTTGACTATCACAATATAACACAGGCATCTCTTCTTTGATTCCCAAATCTGTTACTAGTCGATTAAGCCAAATTGATTCTTTGCATGCCTCTGATGCTGCAACATATTCAGCCTCTGTAGTAGACTGAGTAACACAATCTTGTAATCTAGAATTCCATGATACTGCTCCACCAGCCAATGTAAAGACATACCCTGACGTAGACCTTCGGTTGTCTAAGTCACCTGCATAATCTGAGTCTGTAAAACCCTTTACACTTAGATCCTGACTCCCATAGTATATACGCATACTCTTTGTAGCTTTCAGGTATCTCAATATTCCTTTCACTGCCTCCCAATGTTTCTTGCCTGGGTTTGACATGTATCGACTTACTACTCCCACTGCAAATGCAATGTCTGGGCGAGTAGCAATCATTGCATACATCAAACTACCCACTGCAGACGCATATGGAATCTTATCCATTTCAGCCTGTTCTTCCTCAGACATAGGACAATCTTGTTTGCTAAGTTTCACATATGGTGGCAATGGAACACTCAGTGCCTTTCCCTTCTCCATATTGAAACGTTGCAAAACCTTGTCAATATACTCTGTTTGAGATAACCAAATCAACTTCTTTGATCTGTCTCTCTCAATGCGCATACCAAGTATATGACTTGCCTCACCCATGTCTTTCATGTCAAACGATTTTGCCATCTTTGACTTCAAAGCTGAAATTTCTTCCAAGTGCTTGCCAGCAATCAACATGTCATCCACATACAAAATAAGGATCAGCCAACTACCATCCTTAGCCTTCTTTGTATATAGACAGTGATCGAAATCACTACATTTGTAGCCTTGAGAAATCATAAACTTGTGGAATTTATGGTACCATGCCCTCGGTGATTGTTTTAAGCCATAAAGACTCTTTAACAACTGGCATACCCAATCTTCCTTGCCTTTCTCAACAAACCCTTCTAGCTGCTACATGTAAATTTCCACATCTAAATCACCATGCAAGAACGCTGTCTTGACATCCATTTGGTGCAACACCAAATCTAATATGGCAACCAATGCAAGAAAGCATCTCAATGTAGTCATCTTGACCACCGGAGAGAAGACTTCATCAAAGTCAATGCCTTTTTCTTGCTTAAAGCCCTTGGCAAGAAGCCTTGCTTTGTACTTTGGCTGACTATCATGAGCGGTGATCTTATACCTGTAAACCCATTTACAAGGTAGAGCCTTTTTGCCCTGTGGTAATTTAACTAGCTTCCATGTCTTGTTTTTATGCAGAGCTGTCATCTCTGACTGCATGGCCAATTGCCAATTCCCGGAGTCCTTCATTTGCACTGCTTCCTTGTAACATGAAGGCTCATTGCAATCAGTCAACATGACATAGTTCATAGATGGAACAAACCTATCAGGAGGTCGCGTGACACGTCCAGATCTATGCACAATAGGTGTCTCAGGCTCAGCCACAACCTGTGGTTCCACTCTATCCTGTCCTTGCTCCTCTTGAGCCCTGACATTTTGTCTTGCACGTGCAGGTCCATCTTCTTGGAAGACAGCTCTTCTAATCTCCTCAACCCTCTCTGGTTTAGAATGATATTTGGATTCATTAAAGTGAACATCATTGCTGCGGACAACCTTTCTGGATTCGGGATCCCAAAGTCTGTACCCCATCTCACCAGAATTACCATAGCCTAGAAAGATGCACTTTCTACTCTTTGGCTCAAGTTTGTTCCTAAATTCCTTTGGAACGTGAGTATATGCCTCACATCCAAAGACTCTGAGATGCTTGTATGAGGGCATTTTGCCTGACCATACCATCTCTGGCACTGAATCCTTCTGCAAAACCTTGCTAGGAGATCTATTTACAAGATGAACAACTGTTGATACAGCTTCAGCCCAAAACCCATTTGACAGCTGTGCATTAGACAACATACTTCTGACCTTCTCTTGTATGGTCCTATTCATCCTCTCAGCAACACCATTTTGAGGAGGATTGTAAGGAGCAATAAGTTCACGTTTTATACCTTTTGACTCACAAAAGTCCTGAAAGGCCTTTGAAACATACTCTCCACCATTGTCAGTGCGTAAGCATTTAAGCTTCTTGCCACTCTGATTCTCCACAAGTGTCACAAACGTTTTGAAAACACTAAACGCTTCATCCTTGTGCTTGAGAAAGTAAAGCCATACTTTCCTCGAGTAATCATCTATAAATGTCATAAAGTAAGAAGCTCCCCCTAGAGATAGGTTAGGCATAGGTCCACACAAATCACTATGAACAAGTGCCAACTGTGTATCTCTTCTACTGCTTCTATGCTTATGTGGCTGATGTGTTTGCTTACCATACAGACAATGTTCACAGAATTCAAAATCATTAAATGAAAATCTAGGCAAATAACCAGAACGAGACAAGATTTCCATTCCCTTCTTGGACATATGTCCTAACCGGCTATGCCACAAAGAAACGTTCGGCTGCTCGTTTACATTGATTACATTTTTAGAGACATTTGATACATAAATCATGTAAAGTCCTCCAGACTTTACTCCATATGCTACTGTCATAGAACCCTTGGATATCTTCCACATGTTCTGTCCAAAAGTGGTGACGTAGCCAGCATCATCAAGTAAACCTGTGCTGATCAAGCTCTTTGTAATTGTGGGAACAGGCCTCAAATTCTTCAGCGCGAAAGAAGAGCCATTCTTAAACTTCAATTGAACATCTCCAACACCTAAGATCTCACATGTCTACCCATTGCCTAGCCGAACATGATCTTTAGTGGTCACATAAGAAGTAAACCACTCCTTGTTTGGAGACACATGAAGTGATGCCCTGAGTCTATAATCCAGTCACTCAGTGCATTTCCATCAGATGCTGTAAGAAGAGCTGAGTCCATCCTATTCTTCAAGAAGTAGATGTCTCCTGACACTAGACTGTCATCCTCTGCAGCAGTGTTTGTCACATTTATTTCTTGGATCTTCACTGAGGACTTGTTCTTCTCACCATGGTCTTCAGCTTTGTCTTTGCCTTTTTCTGCTTTCCATTCTCTGCAGTCTCTTTTCATGTGACCCTTCTTGCCACAATGGTAGCATTCTATGTCACTCTTGCCTTTAGCACTGCGGGACTTGCTACGAGACCGATTCCTCTTTCCACCTTTGTACTTTTCTTTGGTCCTTCCCCTGACAACTAAGGCTGTTCCTTTGCCTTTGTCCATTGTCTTTCTATTGGTTTCTTCAGTAAGCAGACTTCCTTCTACACCTGCTATGTTCAAACCATCTGGAGGTGCAGAATTACTCAAAGCTGTGCGAAAAGTGTCCCAACTTTTCGGCAATGTGATCAACAGGAACATAGCTCT
Organism: Adiantum capillus-veneris; assembly: GCF_014529385.1. Lineage (NCBI taxonomy): Eukaryota > Viridiplantae > Streptophyta > Polypodiopsida > Polypodiales > Pteridaceae > Adiantum > Adiantum capillus-veneris. The sequence continues at coordinate 138,763,850 of NC_140940.1, read as the reverse complement.
AACAGGTTCATCAAACTTGACACCTTGAGCTGACAACTGACTATAGATTGTGTTGAATTCATTCAGATGATTGGACATAGGTGTCCCTTCTTTCATCTTCAAGTCAACAAGCTTCTTAAGCCAGTATACCTGTGAAGCTGCACTCTGCTTCTCATAAAGATCACTCAGCTTTAACCATGCTTGATAAGCCGACATCTCGTCTGCTACATTGAAGTAAACGGTTTCTGCCAAAGTCAGCATAATGGTAGAAAGTGTCAATTCATCCATTTCGCTCCATTCATCTTCGTCCATATCTTCTGGTTTTATCCCCTTGAGCTTTATAGGTTTTATCTGCTTCTTTTGTACCAACATGTGCGAAATCTGCTTCTTCCACAATGGGAAATTGGTTCCATCCAGCTTCTTGATATTGTAAAGAGCAGTGTCCTGTGATCCAGCCATAGCTACGCTTCACAGTGGTTTACTTTCTTGGGAAAATTTTGGCAGAGTTTCCCCTGTAAACTGACCTCTGAACCAATATCAACCTGTCAAATGAACCAAGAAAGCTTCAAATTCTGTAGAAATTTTGGCAGAGTCTCCTTTGTAAAATGGCTCTGGTGTACTAAAATCAGACCAAAAATCAGCTCAAAAAACACTGTCTCTCTGACACTGTAAGCTACGGGTAAACCTGTCCTGCACCTGTACTGTCTCTCACTGTCCTGTCACTGTCCTGTAAGCATAGACTGTGACAATGCCTCAACGGCAGTAAAGCAAAGATGCAATCCCAACTGTCTAACTCACAGTCAATACATCCTAGCTGCCTATCTAAGGGTGCTCGAGGGATCGCTCCAAGACCTGTATCACCGAAAGGATCTCAACATTCCAGAATCCCCCAGCTCAATAAAACCTCACTCGACCCTCAACAAAGGCTGCAGTAAATCTGACAGTACATAGACTTCCCACAAAGTCATACATCCACAAATTTCCCATTGTATGATGTAACCGCTGCGGCGGTTGTTTGCTGCGTGACTCACAGCCAGCAAACCCTCAACAGACATACATCATCTCTGACAATACATCCCATGTGGAAGTACCTGCAATGTCAGGATGAAATCTGGAATATCAAGCAGCAAACACAAGCTACCTGATGAACTAGTGGATGTCACCTATAGTCTGTGTGTAGATGCGCCCGTGTCGTATGTGACACGCCTCCAAGAACTATGAGCCGTCCTTCGATGTGTAGACAGCCACAAATCAACACTCTGGGAGTGTCGATATCCTCACCACATGCAGTCGTAAGCCGAAAACCCCAAATTTGCAGAGTCAGATTTGCACCCGCTGAGACCACGTAGTCGAAATTGGCCTGCGCAGACCTTTGTCGAAGCCGAACGGTGGCCGAGATGACCTCAGAATGAAATTCTGACAACACCAAGTTCTTCGGGCTCTCCCACGAGATTTGGGGCCATGTCTTCGCCTGTCGAATTTCACTCCAATTTGAGTTGGTGACTCTAGCCTTCTGCAGTGCTGCCCCGAGCCTCGATCTGAGCTCTGATACCAGTTGAAGGAGTACGAGCGGAAGTGCGACGCGAGAGAGAGAGAGAGTGCGAGAAGAAGAGCACGACGATATGGTGAACTCACTCTATTGTAATGTGTAGAGCATAGTGAGTTCTTATTAGGTTTTCACAAAAGAATATGTGTACATACCTGGCGGCCCGCCCACTTACCTGGGCGACCACATTGGGCTTTATACCCCAACATGGGGTAGAACATGTGAAAGAAGGCAATCAAAACAATGGAAAGCAGGTAGGCACACACAAAGAGTACAAGGAAAGAGAAGACACATAGATGACGCGGGGTGGCACTAACACACAGTCATTGCACTTGTGTGTGAGTATAGATTTTCATATGGGTAAAGGGATAATTGTACACATGGGTGGCCAGATACATTGGCCTTCAACCCAACAGGATAAGGAATTGGTGAGTATGGCAATAGGCCTATCATCAATATGTACCTTGACAAGATGGATGCACTTTTCCTCTAGCACCTCTCTTATGAAGTGATGCTTCACATAAATGAAGCTATGTCACTCTAGCTTTTACAATGTAAGATAGGAGAATCTATAGCCATATCAAGATCTCCCCATGAGAGCCATAAGGCCTCTTTGGTAGCTTCCATGGTAGCCATATACTCAACCTTAGTAGTGCCCAAAGCAATGCATGGCCATAGATGTGATGCGTAAGATATCGGTCCACCTATAACTTTGAACTATGGTTGCAGACCTGCTGCCTAAGCAACTGGTCCATCTTCAACCGTGAACACATAGCCTATAGTACACTTCATGGTGTCTATTGACCTTGCATAGTCTGAATCTGCATATCTTCACACAGACATATCCGTCTCACTAAAGCATAAGGACAACTCAAAATCCCCCCTCAAGGATCTTTCAATGCCTCCCATTTCATCCCAATGATGCTTGCTCAAATTAGACATGTACCTGCTAACCACAACAACTGCATGGGAAATATTTGAACATGTAGCCACCATGGCATATATCAAAGAACCTCTAAAGCATAAGGAATTTGAGACATCTCTATAGTCTCTACATCTATAGGATGGAAACCATCATGCCTAAATTTCACATATATAGGCAATGGAGTATTAATGGGCTTCCTCCCTGCATATGGAAACACTGAAGAACTTTGCTTTTTGGCTCAAAAAGAGTAGCTTGCAAGAACAATCATGCATGAATTGCATGTCCAAGATATGACTAGTATCCTCAGTATCCTTCATGGAAAATGTCTTGTGTATCCTATGCAAGGCATCCCCATACACAAATTAATTCCATGTGATCGTCATGTCATCCACATACAAAATTAAAACAATAAGATTTCCATATGTAGCCTTAGAAGTGTGGAGGCATGGGTCCTTTGACTGCATGTATAGTCCACTGAGTGCATGAATCTATCAAATTTATGATACCATTCATGATTTTCTTGCTTCAAGCCATAAAGGTCTTTTGAAGCTTACATAGCATTGCTCTTTTAGGAGCTACAAGCCTTGCTCCATGTACAAATCCTCATGCAAGTCTCCATGTAGTAAGAAAACTGTTTTTACATCCGACTGTACTAGCTTCATATCCTATGTAGCCACCAAAGTGAGAGATGTGAAAAGGGGTAGTCATCTTCACCAATGGGGAGAATATCTCATTAAAATTAATGCCCTTCTACTGCTTGATTCCTTTGCAACAAGTCTCATCTTGTACCGAGATGGTGTACCATCATTTAAAGATAGCTTCACCTTGTAAACCCGCTTGCATGGTAGTGCCTTCTTACCCTTGTAATCAATGAATCCATCTCTAATTACATAACCTCATACCAATTAAGCTTGTTGACACTAGACATGGCCTTATCATAACATGGTGGCTCTCTACAAGTAATGAGCATGACATACTCCACAGAAGTCACATAGCATTGTAGCAACCTAGCACACCACTTTGAATGTCTCAAAACCTATGGAGGAAGTACAAATGGTTGTTCTACATCTAAATGATCACCCAACAAATGCTGATCTCCCACATGAGATGCGCTGAGTTGCATTGGAGAAGCATGTACATATCCTTCATAGCCAAACACCCAAAGATGACCATAAGATGGTGGAGAACATATCCATACCTCTTTAGGCACTAGAAATCTTAAAGTAGCACAAGGGATTGATTGAAAAAATGCACAACTATCATAACCGCTTTGACTAAAATCCATTTGAAGGTCCACCCATAGTAAGCATACTACACACCTTTTTCTGTATAGACATGTTCAGGTACTCTCCAAAACCATTTTGAGGAGGTGTATAGGGAGCACAAAGCTCATGCCATATACCCTTCTCAACACAAAATGTAGTGAAAGCATGAGACATGTATTCTTCCCCATTAACTATATGTAAGCACTTCAACTTACAACCTATTTGTGTCTCAACAAGAGCCACCCATTGTTTGAATACATCAAACACCACACTCTTTTTCGAAATGGGGTTTTTTCATGCCTTCCTATGAGAATCATTAACAAACATGACAAAGTACATAGCGCCTCTAAGAGAAGCATGGCTAGCTTTTTCAATTTCTTGTGTGGAACATTCTTCTTATGAGAAGGACAAGCATGAAGACCATAAATGAAATGATCACAAATATCAAAGGAACTAAAATTAGAAACAAGAATACAATCAAAACATGTCAATGGTTTCAATCCTTTCAATGACATATGCCCCGAAAGCTTATGCCATAAACACATTGGAGGCTACTATGGGATCCCAACAATGTGATCAACAACACTAGCTACAAAAAGAGAATAAAAAGTGTTTTTCTTAAGGCCTTTATCCAACAAAAGCTTTCCCTTTGTGAGATTCCAAGATCCATTGCCAAACGATACATGATAACCAAGAAAGTCAAGCTGACCCAACTAGAACATGAAAATGTGATATAAGACAAAAGTAGTAGCCTTTGCATAGCCAAGTGAATATCTTCGATGCCACGGATTTGCATGAATCTAGCGTCCACAATCTTAATAATACATATGCAAGAAGCATCATAGTCATGAAACCATGATCTATGATTGGTAACATGAGAAGAAGCACCAAATGTCAATGATCCAATCCATAGACATATTGTTCTTATGAGAGAGATGAAAAACATCATCAAAAGAAGAAGTAAGCAACATATTTCCTAGCTCTCCAATATCTACATCAACATGAGCATCATCAAGCAAGAGATCTCCATGGGAGTTGTTCTTAGTATCCATTGAATTTATCTCCTCCTTCTTGACATTTGACTTTATTTTGTCTTTTGCATCGTCCTTTTTTTTCTTTTTAACATCCCCATGTTCATGTTTCCACTTGGAGTAATCCTTCTTGAAGTGGACGTTTTGGACACAATAAAAGCATTCCACATCCCTTATAATTATTTTTACATGGAGATTGCTTCTAGATTTACCCCTGTCATTGGACTTTTGTCTATTCTAAGGCCTGCCTCTAACAACCGCAGCACTAGAAGACTTACTACTTCAGTAATGGAAGTGGCCTATAAACTTTGAGAATAGCAAAATTAAGAGAATTAGAGTGAGCATTTTTGTGAGGTTACTTTGAGAACATAGGGGGTGAACTTAATTGATGGTAGTAACATAAATATAGTACTTAATTAACTTGGCATGAAAAATACTTTTGCAAGAGAGAGAGTGTTAGAGAACATGACAATAGTTGAGGACCGGATTTACTTGGAGTCGGTCCCCCCTCCAAAAGACGTTTGTATTATAGATTCTCCTATCAAGAGAGACTTGATACAATGCAATCTTTGTGTTCCTTGTAACCTAGGTGATGCAATGAAGATGGAAAGCTTCATGCATCACAAGCATAGCATAAACTTTGCAAAAAGCATTAACTATCCCAAGTCTCATTCCCAAGGCCTCAAACACCTTCGAAGGTGGAGAGAGCTAGCGGGGAATGAGGGTAGGGAAGAGGAAGAAGAAACATTACATAGGAGAAAGAAATAGTTTCTCACTTATCATCACTCTTCTTGCTTAGCATAGCATAATAGCATAGTAATGAAGATGAAGAAGATGGCAAGCTTAAGCATTGAAGCATGGCTCTTGGTTGGATTTGCATTCCATAGCCAAGATTGTTGGTGTAGGCTCTCAGCTTCTCAACAAGCTTAGAGAAGGAGATGGAGATTTTGCACTTTGCACTTCACACAATGAGAGAGAGTGTGTGTGTGTGGGGGGGGGAGAGTATACCCCCTCTCATACTTGGTCCCCACCTCTCTCTCTCTCTCTCTCTCTCTCTCTCTCTCTCTCGTATTATTTAATTATATCATTTGGACATGTGTCCTATTTTTCCTCTTTGAGAGAAATAACTTAACTATTTATTTTTATGCATCCATTAGGAAAAGTTTGGACTCAAAAATGGGCCTTGTAAGAATTGTTGATGTGGCATAGCTTTCAAAAAGTGGGGATCGGCAAATTTTTTGCAAATAAGATCCAAACTTGCCGGAGGCTGGATATTTAGAATCTACTCTTCAAATGCTATCTATTGATATATAGCATGCATGTATCAGAAATTTCCTTCATGTAGATCTAGAAAAAGGTGATTTTAGATTACCGTAATGGTAACAAAACCTTGCTGATTGAAAAAAATGGCATAACTTTCATAGAAGTCATCCAAACTTTTTGGACCTCGGCTCTTTAGAATCCATTTTTCAAGAACTTTCCAATGATAGGTCATATCATGGGGTTCTAAGCAATATTTAGAGGGGTCTACCGGGTTGCTTTCTTTTGTACAACTTTGATGATGTGGCACTCATAAAAGGCCCAAAAATGAGTTCAAAATTTTCCTAATGTAAATTCTCATTGAACCCCTTTAAAGCCTATCCATTAGGATTCAAGCACATCATAAGGGCCACATGTGGAGGATTTTGACATGTGTCTTTTCTGCTTTTTAAGTCATTTGGTTTGAATTGAACACTTCAAGCGCTTAGTCAATTAAGCATGAAAACCGTTTATGCCTCTTGAGAGTTTATCTTTGAATTGAACACTTCAAGAACCTTAGTCATTTAAGCATGAAAATCACCCCAAGCCTTGGGCAAGGTTCCCACAAATACTTTAAGTACTTTAGTTAGTAAGCCGACAAGCAACTCATTCTTGGGTAGGATTCCCACCTCAAGGTCTCTAAGGTCAAATGACTTTTTAACACTAACTTTTGGAGGTCTTTAATGAAGCTAACCCTAAGGTCTTTTAAGCTCCATTAGATGCACATTGCTCTTTGATAGCCTACCTCCTTTTGGACCCCTATTGAAATGTAACCATCTCTCCTCTCGGTCCCTTCCTGAGGTAAATCTAGAAGCACTTATTGCACATTGCTCTCTGGTAGACTATCTCCTTTTGGACCCCTATTGAGATGCAACCATTTCTCCTTTTTGTCCCCTATTGAGATAGGTCTAGAAGAACATATTTGTATCCTAACTCTTGTTTCCCTTTTTTCTTCCTATATTAAATGATCAGTTTAGTATGAGAAAATCATTTGGTGAAGTTAGATATTATATTTTATGACATTACCTCTCTCTTGAAATCATAGTCGTCCTCGACTGTGACATAGAAAAGATAAAGCCTAGTCATTAGTCCATGTTTCTTGGCGGGTAGAGGATTCCTTTTTACCCTACGACATCATTCCAGAATGGATGACTAATCCATTTGGTGCTTGGGGGTTGCCACAAGCATGTCTGCTCTTTAGTCCATGTCATACTTCCAAAGTAGAGTGACAAGTTCTACTTGGTAATTGGGTGATTTGTCACCACAAACATGATAGTAAGCATGCATACTTCTTAAATTCTGTGCACAATAAAAGAAACAGAATGAGTTTTATAAGATAAAACCATTGTTCATTTAAAATGCATTTTCATTTGCTTACTCTAGTGTAGCATTGTAAGCATTGCCAAGGTTCATATTATCCTTAAGCTAGGTACCTTGCATCCATCTAGCATCTTTAAAAGGAGAATTATTAAACTTAACAAGACATCATTGGATAATTTTACCATTTCTTAGTACCTTGTCTTTATGTCGAAGAATCGATTCGGGCCCTCCATTATTGGTTCTTTTAATGGCTCTCCTTTGTAAGTCTTGAGTAGTCTCACATGGTTAGCATTGTGAATGAGCCAATGGTTGGGCAACTTTAACTAATGAGCCATCTCATTGATTGGCTTACGAATTTCAAACGAAAGGACCATAGTATCTTTTTGCTAGTAAGCATAATACTCTTGGTGGCTCGTAGGATTCTTGCCCGTAGTATGCCTTAGATGAGCCTTGAGAAACTTTAGTAAGACCCAATCATTTTTCTTAAAGGCTAAGGCTCTTTTGTGCTTATTAGCAGCAGCCCTTTTTGCCTTTGCTGTGAGATGGATATAACCTTTTTAATCTTTGGAAAAGATTCTTGTAAGTCTCAGCTATATTCATCAGAAGTGAAGATCTCCCCTTATACTTAAAGTAGTAAGGGACTTTTGGATCTTCCCTCTTTAACCCCAAAAGGTGTTTTCCCCAAAGAAGTATGTACAATGTCATTGTACACATACTCTATAAGAGGTAGGTAGTTTTCTCATTAAAAATGTTGATATACTTCCATGACATAGGATTTTAGTAGATTCAAGAATCGCTAGATTAATTATTTCACTTTGGTCATCCATTTGTGGATGATAGGCCAAAAGAGAAATTTAATCTAATTCCTAGATTCTCAAAGGGACCCTTTTAGAAATTACTGATCATTCTAGGATCTTTGTCCGACACTATGGATGTTGGCAAGCCGTGATACTTGAAAATTTGAGATCGAAAGAGGATTGCCATTTGATGTGCCTTAATAGTATTTTTGATAAATGTAGAGTGTGCTTTCTTGCTAAGTATGTCGACTAAAACAATGCAAGTTGCTTTCCTCGATCAAATTGCAATATTTGGTATACCATGTATTTTGAAACATACTCTTATATGTTTACTTGTCATGGTAGACCAACAGAAATACATTCCTACTCCTTGAAGAGTAGATTATGGAATCCCTCTTTGCCCCGCATAAGGAGAAGCGTGCATGGGATTCGTACATGACTTTCTTATTGTATGGGTGAGTAACACATAGCCTATTGACCTTTGGAAGATAACCATCCTTCAAGGTAAATGGTTCTTTTTTCTTCCCTAATACAAAGATTGTAATTACCTACTTAAAGTCTTGGTCAGTAGCATACTCATCTATCATAAACGACAGCTCACTGTGAGTTGCTATAGACACCACATTTACCCTTGGTCGTTGTGAAAGTGCATCGACCACTTGATTGTGCTTGCCAACAATGTGAGCAATATGAAATTTAAATTGTGAAAGAAAATTTTTGCACCTCATTTGTTTGTTGGAGAGCTTGGTTTGCATCATGGAGTTCTTGAGGCTTTGTGATCCATTTGTAGGATGAATGGAGCCTCCAAAAAATAGTGTTTCCATGTGTCTGGGGCATGTAGAACAGCTAAAAGCTCTTTTTTGTATATGCCCAAGACTCGTTCATCGGCATTGAGCCTTTGGCTCTCATATGCTATGGCATGCTCTTCTTGAAGCAAAACTACTCCAAGGCAATCACCACAAGCATCACATTGGACCTCAAATGGCTTTGAGAGATCCAAAAGCATAAGGCTAGTTGGGAGGTAAGCTTCTCTTTGAGCTTGTTAAAAGCATTTTGTCCTTTAGCAGTCCATGAGTACTTAATGTTCTTCTTGGTTAACTCATGCAATGGTCTTGCTATTTGAGAGAATTTTGCTATGAAGCGTCTATAGAATGCAGGCATACCAATAAATCTTCTTAGCTCATGTAAATTCCTTAGATTAGGCCATGCTTTTATTACCTCCAACTTTGATGGATCCATATAAATACCATCTTGAGAGATAATGTGACCTAAATATTGAATTTCTTATAGGAAAAATTCACTTCTCTTTTGATTAATGAAAAGCTTACTCTCTCACACAACTTGAAAGATTACCTGGAGGTTTCACTTACACTCCTCAAGAGAATTTGAGTAGCCTGAAGATTTTTGTCCATCGTGAGTTAGAATGCGACTGGAGCATTTGTTAGGCCAAAACTTGTAACTTATCACATAGATCTTCTACCCACAACACGAAAAACCTTTTTTTTTATAGTGATCCTATTTAGTGCTCTACAGTCGACACAGTTGATATGTGCCATCTTTCTTTTGCACTAAAAATAATGATGAACAGAATGCAGAGGAGCTAGGCCTCACCATCCCTTTTTCCACCAATTCATGCACTTGCCTCATGATCTCCTCTTGTTGAGCTTGTGAAAATCAATAAGGAGGTTTATTAGGCGGTGAGATTCCTAGTAGAAGCTCTATTGCATGGTCACCATCCCCTCATTTTGGAGGTATCTCACTAGGAATGGCATCAACGAAAACATCTTGGAATCCATTTATGAAATTAGACAACTCTATTCCTCTTGATTCCCTTTATTGCTACTTGTGAAAACATTAGAATCATTACACGTTCTCTAAGAAAAATCACAAAAATAGATCTTTTCATTGACTTATCAAAAGCAAGAGTTTTTACAAGGGATATGGTGTTCCCCAACTCATTAGCATCTATTTACATGCTCTTTTCCCTATAGGTGAAGTAGATTCCTTTCAAGGAACTTCATGTTGGCAGCCATGCGGTTGAACCATGGTGCCCCTAGGATAACATCCTCATACTGGAGAGGAGAGAAAAAAAAAGTCTTTTTTTGTCGACATAGCTTTGGACATGAAGCCTCAACTTCCCAATTAAGGGATTAACGGAGGCTTGATGTCCCTTGAAAGCTGTGTCAGCAATTATAGTATCTCCCATCTCAAAATCTTGAATGCCCAACTTGGTGGCCAACTTTGTTGATATGAAGTTGTGAGTAGAGCCAAGGTCAAAGAGAATAGCGGCATCATGCTCCCTTACTTTTTCCCAAGCATAGTAGAGGGATGAGCCTTTGCAATGAGTATCCTCTTTTGGAGCTTCAACCATGGAAGCTCTAGGAGTGTCACAGCGTACATTTCTTTTCTGGCAAGAACGATAACCATGTCCTTGCTCCCCATACTTAAAGCATTTATGGTCTTTTCGAAAGGCCTCTGTTAAGGCGGTTACGCCGCTAGCGGAAGCTAAATAGCGAGAACTCAACCAACAACAGAATTTGTCAGACGAGGACGGAGATTGACCCGCAGGCGCATGGAAACAACTAGGTGGGTGTCAAATCACCTACTCGACCTTCTAACGACAATCACTACTAAGGAAATCAAATCTAAGTTCTAAAATACGCAAGTGACTGAAATCCGTACTACGAACGAATGCTATACGAAACAAGATCTAGGATCATTGAATCGATCTCAAACTCAAGGGGAAGTCTATTCACTAAGTAAGAACAACACCCTAAAGACTTGAACTGCAAAATCAACCTATAACCACTCCGTGCAGTAAACGCGTATGAAGACAGGCCGAAAAATACAGGTGATCGAAACTTGACCCCGATGGTACCAATGTGTAGCTCTACTCGTTGTGGTTCTATAGATATGCTGCACGCTCCATTCTGACACACGAGTTGGAAGAAAACTCACACCGAAGCTCGTAGGAACTTACCACACATAGAAGCCGATAGCGCGTACTCTTGGTATCTGTGCGTAGCTCTCGCCGTTGCTAACACAATGGCGGTGTCGCTTCTCCAATGGCGGCTCCGTAGCTCGCGTAGCAAGTAGATAAGACTCTCTCTCTCTCTCTCACTCTCTCTCAGACACAGTCACGGCGCTCAAAAACTCACTTTGATTAATAATCTGAATCTCCTTAGGTTACAAAAACTTTGGCTTATATACCTCAGCCTTGGAGGTGAGAACATCTCTAACTAATTACATCAGCAAGTGAAATTACCTTGGGATTACAAGCTGGAAACTCAATTGAGTCCCGTTACTTAATGAATGGCTCAAATCAAAATCAATGTCAAAAAGACATTTATTACAATCAATGGTTACAAAATGATGAGTGTGAGCAAAAATGTGGGTGTGATCCTCTGCTGGCTCAACACTCCCCCCCTCCGCGTTCATGTCGTCCCTGACATGACTTTTATGATTGGTCAATAAAGTCCTGTCGTCTTGAGCATCTGCAAATGTGATTCGTATCGTAGGTTGCCGATGGTCAAGGTTGGGCCGAATATTTTGCTTTCGTGGGTGAAAAAGCCGGTGTAGAAAGCTTCTTCGAATGTTTGCATGTGGAAGCTAGGCAAAAACATAATCCTTTGGTATAGGAGGTGTAACACTTTTGGAGAAGGCTGCAATGAAAGATCGTACATCATATCAGTCACCGTGTCGGCCGTCGATAGTAGACTCGAGGTGGTGGCTTTATATGGCGCGAACACTTCAATGCAAGCTAAGAGAGTCCTGTAGATTTTCTTGAGCATTTGACATGAAAGGTCAGGAGAGCCAGTAAAGAGCTTGATGGTGCCCGTTAGGGTTTTCACCATGTAGGCTTTACCTATTCTCTCTCCTGCCTTTGGTCCTGGCATCCTGGGATAATTAAGCCAATTTGGCTTCTTTCCTGCAATCCTTCCATGCTCTTTCCAGTTTCTGACTCTTGGCACCGGGCAGAAGGTTGCATCCTCCCGAATCTCCTTTGGTGCCTCCACCAAGTAGATGAGGTAGGTTGGGTATTTGTTCAGCCAACCTTTCCTCCATCTAGGTTGTGAGTCTACTATCTTCTTTGATTGTTCCTCCTTTGTGATGTCGCCTTTGTAAAGAGCGACATACTGCTCCTCCTCTATTCTCTTTTTCGTCTTTAGCACTTCAAATTTCATCAAAGGGAAAGGCAGGCTGGGTTGCATCCACTGTTCATGGAGCACTTTTGTGTCAAGTCCCTGAAGTCTAATGGAGATTAGGAGTCTCCTCTCCCATTCCATTTCCGCCTTGGCACTCTCCTCTGCTGACTTTTCTATTTGGTCATGGAGCCTTTGTTCTTCTTCTTCAGAGATTCTTGAAGTCGAGGCCACCTCTTGGGCTGGGGCTGGATCTTCAATTGTGGTTGCCTCTCCAGTTTCTGGTAGCTCTATGGCTGCTCCACCTGATTCTTCGTGTGGTGTCTCTGTCTCTCTTCTTTCTTGCTCTTGTAGATCTTGGAGCTGTTTGCGGAGCACCTCATTCTCTGTCCGTAGTGTTTGATTTTCTAATGTGAGCCTCTCCTCTGCGGCCAATGATCCCTCCGCAATGTGCAATCTTTGCACTTGCTCTAATCTCAGCTCTCTTTGTAAGCTTCGGACCTGGTCTTCCAAAGCTGGTATGATAACTCCCTCTTGTTCGGTTCCTGCTCTGCTAGCTCTAGGGATAGTCCTAAGTCTAGTGATTGTTCTTTCTTGGAGCTCGACTCTCTCCCTTAGCTCAATGAGCTCATCCTTGGCCGCCTCCAACTCATCCTCTAGACGCTCCCTTGCTTCTTGTGCACTTGTCACTTCTCTTGAAGCCTCGGCTAGCTGGAGTATCAAGCCGTCTCTCTCGTTTTCCGCATCATAGAGTGATGCTTTATGACTTTCAGATTCAGTCATAGCATTCTCTAATTTTCTCTGCAACTCCGCTTCTCTTTGTTTGGCTGTCTCAATCTCTACTTCCTTTGCCTTGGACCTTTCTTTTATCTTGCTGAGCAGCTCATGCACCATGTGCATGTCTTTTTCATCATCATCTGTCAACTCTAAAGCTCTTTCTGCCACCACCTCCACTGGCTTTGGCTCTTCTAGTGCTTTCGGTTCATCCAGTTTCTCTTCACGTTTTTTTGTACTCTTTGTTTTTTTCTCCGTCCCTCTCTGTTCATCTTGTTTTTGTAGGGTGATCCCATAAACTGCCTCAAGGGCCTCTTCTTCAGTGTATCCTATAGCTACCAGATCCTCATAATCATTTCTCTTTTGCTGAACTGGATCTATCTTCTTTTCTTTGGTCTCGGCTTCTGGCTTTTCCAAAACATCTGTGTCCACCTATACTGTGGTCTCTTCCACAACTTTTTTCGTCTTCTTCGGGCTTGGTACATCAGTCATAGAGGGATGTTTGTCCTCAGCTTCCTTGGCTTTCCCCTTGTCAGCTTGCCCATCTTTCTCTTGAGGCTTAGTAGACTCATCTACTTTCCTTTTCCCCTTGTCGTCTTTTTTCAGCTCAGCTTTTAATTGATGTACCTCCTCTTCAGTGTATGGCTCGACAGGTTGCTGCTCCAGAATAGCCTCTGACTCCTCATAAGCTTTAATATATTGATCGTATTGATCAATATGTGGCCTGGCTGAGCTAGTTCCGACTTTAGTGGGGTCTGGCACCCACTTTTCTTCAAAGTCACCCTTTAGAGCTCTTTCCGCTCTAAACTGTTCCACTAGTCTTTCCATTCTTGCCGCTTTCTGACTTTTGGTTTGCTTGGGAGCAACCTTCTTCTTTACTTTCTTCTTAAGCGGCTCGTCCACATCCTCTGCAGGTTCTGAAACTACTTCTAGTTTCTGGCGTGCTCTTGTGGATGCCCTCTTGGATATTTCGGGTTGTTCTTCCTCCTTGTAGGCCTCTCTAAGCCACTCATTCTGGGAGGGAACCTTTGGCCACTGATCTCTAGCTCCAATAGCTTCATAAGCTATTCTTGTCAGAATTTCCACTCCTCCTATGTACTTTGGCTTCTCGTTGCGCATGGCAATTACTTGCTCATGGATGTGTTGAGCATAATTCACCTCTTTTGGCATATTGCTCTTTAATGCCCATGTGATGGTGGTCGCAATGGCATGGGGTGGTGTCGTATACTTTTGCGGTCTTTTACTGCAAACATGGAGAAATTGGTTGTACAGTCGGCAAAGGGTTGCCACTCTTGGGTCTGCCATATCTCCATAGGTTGCATTCTGTTTCTTGGGCCCATAGACCTCTATGGCCTCCCTTCTTTCCCTGACCAAGCTCCCTTTGTTGTGCAGCTTCAATGCGTCTGCAATGAGCTATGGAGTGATCTGTACTTCTACTTTCTCTCCATCCATGGCTGTCAATGTGGCTTTTCCATCCTTCTGAATGGATGTTGCCAACTCGTACACTCTTCTTGTATCCACACCTGATGGTCTCGAGGCGAAGAAAATGTGCAAGTCTGCCCTTTCCAGGTACCTGCTGATGTCTTCTGACCTGCTATAATCTACCAATTCCTGTGGGATCATCGGTACATCCACCGCTTGCCCTTGAGGATCTCTGAAAGTCCCCTGGTAGATCTTTATTCCCTCTTTCTCCAATACTGCTTCCTCCACCCAAGTTTTTGTTGGCTTGAGGGTTTCTTCTGGAGTGTCAAAGGGTTCCGCTTCTGCAAGAGCATCTTTGATTGTCGATCTTTTTCTCTTCGTTGCCTATGACTTGGCGGAATCCATGGATCCTGTAACTCCAATTTCAGAAGTTAGCGTCTTTTTAGTACTGAAAGCCGAAATGAAGCTTTTAACTATCCAAATGACTTGAAAATTTAAACATGAGCTATTCAGGGCCTAAGGATGCAAGGTAGGTGAAAAAATATGCAAAATGGGCTCAAAATCATGCTGGAGACATCATACGCGTATGATGTCTTTTGTGTCAAAATGACTTCATATTGGTTGTGCTTGTAGCTGATAGTGTATACTTCACTATCATATGCTTGGATTTGAGTTTGGATCCCATTTGGTCAAGTTTTGGCCAGTTTAGTCCAGTTCTGGCTCTTGGCAAAATTTTGAAAGGGAATTGGATTTTATGATCCAAATTGGATAAGACTTGGTGGTTCACTTTCAAATGGCATGTAGATCACTTCTGTTTGGTGGTTGAAGCCCTCAGGTGCCAAAATCACATAGTGAGACATAATACGCGTATGATATCTTTTAGTGTATTTTTGGACCAAATTTCTCTATAAGCTTGGATTTGGCTTTAGATAGGCTCATTCAGTGGATTTATAAAGTTTGGATAGATTTTGGGCTAAAAATGGCTCTGGAGACATCATACGCATATGATGTCTTTTTCATCAATTCTGCATGGGGTTGGTTCTGTGGACTCCCCATGTACTAGTGAAGGACTATATCTACTCAAATCTTGGTTTGGACTTGAGTATGTTGGATTTGGGCCAAAAATAGGCTTTAGGTGAAGGATTTTCCTCAATTGGGCTAATGGGGTGATCCTCTTGACCAAATGGTTCCAAATTTCATATGTAGCATGTATTAGGTATATATAATGGATGTATAATGACAAATGAGCAGTTTTGGCTCTGTAAGTGCAAATAGACATCATACGCGTATGATGTCTTTTGTGTCAAAATGGTGCTTTTTGGTTCCAGATAGCTTGTAGATGTGTTAATCAACAATCCTACAAAGTTTCAATGAGTTTGGAGTTATTTTGACAAAATTAGGACCAAAAATCAATTTTATGGCCTACTTTGCGTCTTTTTGGTTTTCCTTGGGTTTTCTAACTCCAATTCCCATGATACTTGGTTCATAGGATGTGATTAACATGTGGAATGAGGCTATGCACTCAAATGTTGAAATGGATGTGAAATTCATGCTGTGAGACATCATACGCGTATGATGTCTTTTCTTGAAATGTTGGTCTTTTTGTGCAAAGAATGCTTTGTGCTAGTGCCCTAAGCCCTGCTAACTAGTTTCCAACTTAAAAAGTCATCAGTTTAGCTAAAAAGCCCCCTTATAGGCATTTCAGTCTTCGAAGTCGTCTTTTTGCCTTGGAGTTGAATTTCTTCCACTTTTCTTCTCGAGAGTTGCATTTCCAGCTCATTGGATATGTTGTGAAGCCATCTATTTGGTTGAACTTGACTTTGGCTCCCCGTTCTCCATCTTTCTCCATTTGGTTGCCCGAAAGCGTCTTTTTCACCATCGGTAAGTGAATCAGCTTTCTTTTGGGTTTTGCTTTCAAACATAAGTCATCCATGTATATTTGAAGCTGCTTGTGAAGTTTCATTTCATTCGGTTGTCAATTTCAGCCGTTATGCCAAAATGACGCTTTGTGTGTCCGCAGCCGAATCGGTTGTTCCGACCTACTTTTGGTGGTCCAAACCTGGAGATACTCCATGGTTGCATTGCCCTCGATGTTGTTAAGCTTCCTGAGAAGTTTTGTGTCGTTTTGACAACTTTTTCCTGTTTGCCTCTTGCAGGCTCTGTTGACCTAGGGTTTTTCCGGTCGTTCTTTCTTGAGCTTTGAGTGTTAGAAACCCATCTTCTATACTAGGGTAACCCACCTATAAGTTCTTGCAAGGTTTGGTTAGGCGGTTGTGCCACTACCTAGCTTTCTTCCCCATTCCCCGTCTGCTCTTGTTTCTTGGTTTTGGTCAGTTTTCGCGACAAAAGTTAATGATAAGCATCAAAAGCTTATGGCAACGAGTCTACCTCTCATGTCTGGTGTCCTCTGAGCTCTCGTAGCAGTCGTAGAAGGCTGTAGAAGGTTGGATGCTCCTATGTGCTCTTTGCTCTCTCCAAGAAGGTAATAGTGGAAATGAGCTTGAAAGTGATGTGAAAAATACTTAACTTCGGACTTCCCGGATCACTTGTTACCAAATTTGACATGTGCTCCTATCTCGTCGTGAAATGCACTTTAGGATTTGAAATTTCTCAATTTGGACTCCGTTTGACCTGTTTCTGAGAAATCTGTCCACTTTGCCAAAATTCTGTCATTTGGGGCTTTCCGCAACTTTTCCCGAATTGTACTCAATTTTTACCATGGGTTGCCCTTGTCATTAGGATCATCACCATCTATTCTTTTCTTTTTTCTGATCTCATTTCACCTGCTTTTTTTATTTTTCTTTTACTTTTATTAAGAAAATTATAAAAAATAAAGAAAAATAGCAAATTGAAGCCAAAAAATTCCAAACATACACGATAAATAGCTGGTAACCCTGTGTATATGAATATACACTTATTTGTGATTTCTAGACTTGGATTACCACTATTTCCACTTTTTAGCTCCAAAAACACTCTTATTTAATGATATTTACACGTCTAGAGACCCAAATTCATCATTTGATCTCTTCTTGTTGCAAACAAGGTATATAAGGGCATAAATATTATCAATATCCGCAATCAAACATAAAAATTGCAAAATCATGTAAGACACTGCCCTTGTAATATAATTTTTGTTTTTCTTTGTTTTTGTCGCTTGTAGCTGCTTTGTAACTCCTGTATACCTGTATACCTCTCCCCCCCTCCTAGTCTGAGTCCTCCCGGACGACTATGAAGTGTCTGTGGGTGAAGCATTGTAGTTGTTTTGGTCATAAGTTCCCAATGCAATTGCAGAGCGATGATACAACAGTCTTTCCAATAAAGCTGCTCTTTGTTTGATTGAAGGATTGGTGGTCGGGTTTTGGGTTGTTTTTGGCACTTCGGTAGTAGAATCAGTAGATGGATTCTTCTTTACTTTGTTGTTCTTTTTCACAATCCAAATCTGCTTCCGCTTCACTTGTGCTTGCCACTCTTGCAACCCAAACCTGCTTTGTTCTTTGTGTTGATTTCCTCGCATTGAAATACCTTGGAGTTTCCGTGGATTGTACTAAAGGGAGTTCCTGTTTACAAATCCTTTGGATCCAAATTTGCTTGCTATAGCTTTGTGCCGTCATGAACTTCTTTGGAATCCAGATCTGTTTCACTGTCCTTGATTGTCTGGAATCACTCAGTTGTCTGGTATTGAAGACTCTGTTTTCCACCTGTGTGTTCTCTAGCACAACCTTTTTTGGTCTCCATACCAACTTTGACTTTGTTTTTTTCCAAGGTTGAGCTGTTATATTATTGCTTGTCTTCCTTATCCAATGTTGAGAGTTCCTCGTCGAAGAGTAATCCGGTTGTATAGAAACTTTTGGTTGCCATTGCTTCTTCTTTTTCTCTGGTTGTTGTTTACCTTTGTCTTTGGATTCCTCCTTTGGAGTTGGCTCTTCTCCTTTGGTGAACTTAACTGATTGACTTTCACCTTCGTATTTGATAAGCACTGATTTAGAACTCCAGTCAATCATTGTATTGTATTGCTTCTGCCATGGTTGTCCTAGCAATAATGGATGTTGTGTAGCTTGGTCTTCAACCACGTAAAACATATGAGGATACACATACTGGTTAATCTGTATATGTAAAACTGTGCATCCGACAGTTTTGATTGAATTCTCAGAGTAACTCTTTAACTCTTGCTTGGCAGTTTGTAATTTAGTGTCATTTGTCAATTGTCTATACAAACTGAGTGAAAGTAGGTTAGTTTGAGCTCCTGAATCCAATAGTGCTCTGGCTTTGATTTGGTTGGTTCCTACTTTGCATTCAATGATGGGTTCTTCTTTGTCATTATCCATTTCTGTTATACTGACTGCGTTTATTCGTAATGCTCCTTCATTGCGCTGCTCCTAACGTAGTAGTCTTATTTTCTCCATTCTTTCCTTTGCCTCGGCTTGCGCTTCCTCCACAATCTTTTTCTTTTTCTGGACACGCAGCTCTTCTTGATGTATTTTGAGAAGCATGTCTTGGGTTAGCGGCAAAAGATACTTTTTCACTCTGCATCCACTAATCCAATTGAGCATTTCTTCTTCGTCTAATGTAGCAAGCTTGACGGCTCCACTTGGTGATAGATCTTTAATCACCAGAGGTCCCATCCCTCGCTTTTTAAGCTTCTTAGCATGCTGTTTCAGAGTGTAAACTAAAACATAGTCCCCAACCTTAAACTCTTTAGCCCTCACATGCTTATCAAAAAATTCCTTTTGTCGCCTTTTTTGAGCGTAGATAGAAGCTACTGCTTTTAGGCGAAGCTCGTCTAGCTTTTCCAGGTCATCTATTCTATCAGTTTCTTTTTCGAGTATAGTTCTCAACATGAAGTACGGAACCACGTCGTACCCGTCCTTGTCGCAAAATTTCGTTCTGGGACCATCCGGAATTGCACAAACATCTAGGGTTGCTAGAATGTGTGTCCATTCTAATGGTTCAAGTGTGTCCTCTGGAAAGGGTTCTCCTATATAAGCTTCATCTTCGATAGCCCTTTCTAAAACACATTCTTCTCGCCTCAGACTTCCACATTTCGAGGCTCCACACATCCATAACTCCTTGGGCTTACCTAACCAAGCTGGAAATTCGGATCCCGCCAAAGTAGCTGAATCAAACTCCTCTACCGGTGTTCGGTTCACATCTTTGTAGCTATGGTCTTTCAGGTTCACACGTGTAGTGGTTTCCATATTTCTCAGGTATATGTGATCGTAGCCCCAATCCTGGACCATTTTCAACTGTCTCATGAATGGTCTTCCCAGTATGATATCATAGTTATTCTCCTTGCCAAAATCGACAATAGCAAAAGTATGTTCGTATTCAATGCCGCAAGAAGTTACTACGACTTTCTCTAATAACCCCATAGGTTTCTCTATGTGTCCATCTGCTAATTGGAGTTTCAACCTAGTCTTCCTTATTGCTGGTTTCCCCCATTTTTTCCAGATTTCTTTTGTAGCAATGGCTACCCCAGCTCCGCTGTCTAGTATTGCCATCGTGTTCACTCCTTGGAATTCAACTGGTAAGGTTGTATTCCCCTCTTCACCTTTGCAATACTCTCCGACCTTGTTTAAGGGTACAGGCTTAGCGTTCTTTTGTGGTTTGCTCAGCTCTTGTATACCCTCTTGCAGTATCGATGTTGGGTCTTTTATCCCAAATTTCTCCAAGAATTTTCCTACAGTGGTCCACATATGTGGTCTTAGCCTCAAAAGCTCAGCTAGAGTGATAGTGCATGTCACTGGTGTTGACAAGATCTCTACCAATCCTTGCGAGTCCATGACTTTTTCTGATGAAATTCTTCGTGAGGGAAGTGCTCTAATCTTGGATTTTGCTTCATACTCTCCTAAGTATGAAGGTAAGGTATTCAGTGAGTGAGGTTTGCTCTCCATTGTTCTAACAGATCCCCCATCTTCCTAGTAAGATTGCAGATCCAAGTCCACTTGAGATCCTGCCTCAAATTCCACTATGGGAGGATTCCTGATGTCCTTTTCCCAATTTGTCTAATTAGCTTGGCAACTTAGCTCGTTTGCAAAGTTTGCCTCTCTCACTTGTTTCCAAAATTCATTGTAATCCTCATCTCTTCCGTAAGACCTCTGTATGACTGGATGAAAACTCTCTATCTCCTGATCGGTTGTGTTCAATACTATGCGGTCATCCTTGTGTGTATTTTCAGGCTTTTGTGCACTGGGAGTCTTTTCAGCTACCCGTGAAATGATAGTCTCTTGCTGAATTGGGTTTTCCGTTCCACAATTCATTGTTTCTCTTGGTGGTTCTAATAAGGCTTGTGCAGTCTCAATCATTCTCTGGCACATTTCAAGTCTCTGCTTTTCCAATTCCGCATTTGGGTATGTCATCCACCTCTGTTCTTGTGTTTGGTTGTTCTTTAACCTAGCTTCGTAAGCTCTCATCAGTGCGTCCAATGGTTCGTGTACTTTGTCGACTAGCACTGATCCCCCTGAGCTTAAGCTCGTTGTTTCTTTGATACTCTTTTGTTTCGTTCTTCCCGGGCTCATCTCTCGTTTCCCGTTTTGACTCTCAAGTTTTTCTAATCTATCTTTAGTTCGCTTTAGTTCCTCAGCTAGAATAGCATCTTCACGTTCTTTTCTCAACTTCATGCGTGCTTTTCTAGCTTTCCACGTGTTTCTCTGACTCCGCGGTCCTTGACTAACCACTTCAGTCGCTAACTTTCCCTTCTCAGGTTCTCTAGTGGTTTTCTTAGCTTGAGCTCTAGTAACAACTTGTGTTGGTATCAGAGTTTCATTTTCAGACCCACTGCTGGTAGGAATAGTTTCTAGCATATTCAATGTCGTCTTTTGCACTTTGTTTGGATTCTTTGAACAATCCTCAATGAAGTGAGTAACCCCACACTCAGTGCAATAAGCGTTAATTCTAATGATTTCCGTATGTGGACAAACATTCATCAGATGGTCACCTCCACACTTGTAACAGGGTCCTAGTGCTGGTCTTGGTCCCATTTGATTCGTCCTTTGTGGATAGGATGGTCTTTGTCCTGTTAACCCTCCATGAGCTATGAACATCAATGTTCTTGCGTCCAAATTGTATCTCTCTTCATGAGAAGCACTTGTAACTGTTGGTATTCCAACATTCCCAATCATGCCCCATGGTTCTGGTTATTTGGGTTCTTCTGGTGGGTAATACACAGTTGGAGACATGTGTGCACCAGATTCTTCATAATAGGCTTGAACAGGCACTAGGGCTTGTTCTTCCTAATTCTCTAAGGTTGGTGCATATCTAATGCCCACTGGTCTTGCTCCTGGTAAAGGTGGTTGTTGTCCCAATACCAGTTGCGGTCTTTCTATCCCCATAGGTCCTGGTACATTTCCCGTTGGGTATCGAGGTACTGGATGTACCTGAGGTGGTGCTAATTGAGCAGGAGGTGCATACTGACGCTCCCTTACATACCCTTTGTTGTAATAGCACTCCTCTGTTGGATGGTTTGTCCGTTTTTGTTCAATAGCACACCATTTCAGTGGTTTTGGCAATGGTTTTTGGAATGGTGCCATCCTTTTTAGAGCCTCTTCTATCATTTGCTCTACATTTGGCATGGTTGTTGTTTGAACATTCTTTTTAGTGGTAGTCTCGCTCGCTACGGAGGAAGAGCTACTGGATGCAAAATCTGTATCCGCTGACACCTCTCCATAAACCGTACAGTTATCCACTAAGTACAATGCTTCTCTCGTTACTTGCTCGAAACTTGTACAAGCTTTCAAGTGCAAGTCCTTCTTGAGAGTGTCGTTTCTCAATCCTTCAATAAAGAGAACACATAGTCTGGCATCCTGTGGTCGTTCACGTACTGGACATCTCTCAATGTATTGTTTGAAGCGAAGTGAAGCTTCCTTCACTTTTTCGTGTTCTCTCTGTTTAAAAGCATATATTTGTGAGACCGTATTGTGCTTAATCCCTCGTTTTGAGAATTCCTCAGCAAACTCTCTTAGCAAATGGTCAATGTCATGGAATCCCCCTTTGTTCAGTGGTTGAAACCATGTCAATGCCGTACCTTCTAGAGTAAGACCAAATCCCTCGTATTGTGTATGGAAATCGGTTATCTGCTCAGCTCTTAAGACTTGCTTAAAGAGTGACACATGTGCATACGGATCTCCTGAACCACCATACTTCTTTGGCATACACTTGGCTACTTGAGATGGTCTCATACGTCTATGGTCTGCTACCAATCTCATTGCTCCTGTGTCCCGACTAAATATTTCTCTAGCATCATGGACTTCATGGGTTACCCTTGTCGGTTCCCCTGGTCTGAATCTACTACTAGGAGGTAATTGTGATGGTTCCGCTTCGAACCTTGGGCTTGGAGTGGTATATGTGGGGATTGGAACTGCACTACCTCGATTCGTCTCCATTGACTCTCTGGAATGTAATGATCCCATTGGTCCGGGCTTCGAGTACTGAGGTTGACTGAAAGAGTCAGCAGCCTGAGTTCTTTGTCCTCCTGTCGTCATTGGTTTTTGCACTCCATTTGTTGGTGCTGGTCTTTGTGAGCTAGAAGTAACATAATACTGATGTAGTGGTCCCCCAAAGTATGTATATCCTTCTAATTCTTTCTTGCCCATTGTTGAGTATTGCCTCCCATACTTGTCGTAAGCGGCAATTTTCACTTTCGATCCCTCTGTGTAGGTAAAGACATAAAGTCTTTTTTGGTCTGTCAACTCTCCAGTGTAGGGTTCTTCACATCTATAATAGAGATCTTGCTCCCCATTATTATATTTGTATAGCCCCACATAGATGTTATTAGTGTTGATCCTTGTAGTTTCATTCTCTCTTCTTAACCTCGCATCAGGGAAGTTCATTATTGGTTCTTTCTCCTCGAGTTCTTCATCTACTTTGGCTTTGGTGCCCATCAATCCCCACTTTTCCACAATGTTAGGGTTTAGGACTACCAAGTACATGGTACCCTCGTCATCTAGATATCTGTCTCCGCTATAGCTCACAGGCACTAAGTCCTTGAACTCACGAGGTCTATCTTCTATCTTTACACAATAGCGGTCCATTCCATCTTTGTAGATCTTGGCACCTTGCTCATTGTCGTATTGGTATTTTATGAACAATAGCTTCATTGTGGAGGAAGGGTTTGATGATCCTGCTGCCATATTTTCTCTGTTGTTCAGGTTCAAGTGTTCCAAGTGTTCGGTGAAAATCTCGTAAGATCTCTCCGAAGAAGTATAAGAAACACTTCCTTCAAAGATCGGCTCTAATGGTTGCACCCAACTTTGGTTTACACTTCCCTCAGTTGATATGACACTTGCTTGTTCCCCTTGTTTTGGTTGGTTATTCTGGAGATTCCTGCCCGATCTCAAATTCATCAATTCCCTTAAAGGACTTTGACTTTTCCATCTTGGCAATTTGTTTTCCCAAGTTTTTGTGGTCAGGATTGATCCAAACTGATTGATACTTGGTCAATTGTTTAATCTTGTCAGTTGGACAACTTCTGTTTCATCAAGTGAGAATTTTGTTGCAGTTATGCTGAAAAAGACATTATACGCGTATTATGTCTTTTTTCACAGATTTGGACTATTTTGGTTATGCTCACTCTCAGTAGCCCCCTTATGCTCTTTCCACTCACAAAATTTAGTTTGAACTCTGTTTGAGCAAGTTATGGCTAATTTAGGCTTTTCTTGGCAATTTTTCGCTTTTGACTTGTTTTGGGTCAATTGTGATCCAAATGGGATGAAACTTGAAATATAACCTCTAGACAGTTATTACAATGGATCTGTGTTGGCAAAGTATCAAAATATGTCCAAAATTAGGTCAAAGACATCATACGCGTATGATGTCTTTTTCATCAATTTGGGTCAAGACTTGATATTTATGCTTTCTACAGTGTTTGTAATAATCTTGTCAGGTCAGATATCAAAAATAAGCAGTGGATGTGCTAAAAGACATTATACGCGTATAATGTCTTTTTTCACAGATTTTGACTATTCTTGGTTTTAAGCCTTCTCCAATGTTTATAATTGAGTTTCAAGTGTTTTTGTCAGGTTTGAATGTAAAAACAAGATCTGAATCCAAAATTTCCTATTCTTTGCGTTTCTTGGACTCTGACTTGTCTTTTTGGGTTTCTGTGAGCGTGAATGCTCTTGTTTTAAGTTGAAATTAGGGTATAACCCCCCTTTTGAACACTCTGGTAAAGTCAAAATTTTTGTTTTGGTCTCTGTTTGGTCATTTAGACATCATACGCGTATGATGTCTAAAGTTGCAGATTTCCAGTTTTTTGGTACAGACTCCTTCCTAAAGCTTTCTCAAGTGCTCAGCAACTCCCAGATACACAGAAAATTTCTCTGACTTTTGTTTATTGCAAGTTTCACTACTAACTCGACGGTTTAGTGATCTAACATGCAATCAACCATATCAAGCAAATACTCCAATGATTACTAGCTCCAGATCAGGATCAAATGAAGTCCTACCTAAGCTATTCCTAATCATAAAATGGGTTTGGTAATTGTGATTTTAAAGAGATCCACTGCCACTCACGGACTAGAAAATTCTTCTTCTATCAACAACTACTCAACACCAACAAAACAACAAACAAATCTAAGCTAAACTAAAAATACTGTCAACACTGAAGACCCAGGAATACCCCACTTCCTAGTATCTCTCGAGATCTTCGGAGTCCACCACTCCTAGATCTTTTCTAACTAAAGTATACAAAGTAGTTTATACGACTCACCTCGTAGGATTAGTCTAAGGTCACCTACTTAGGGCTCTCGTCCCCGGCAGCGGCGCCAAATGTTAAGGCGGTTACGCCGCTAGCGGAAGCTAAATAGCGAGAACTCAACCAACAACAGAATTTGTCAGACAAGGACGGAGCTTGACCCGCAGGCGCATGGAAACAACTAGGTGGGTGTCAAATCACCTACTCGACCTTCTAATGACAATCACTACTAAGGAAATCAAATCTAAGTTCTAAAATACGCAAGTGATTGAAATCCGTACTACGAACGAATGCTATACGAAACAGGATTTAGAATCATTGAATCGATCTCAAACTCAAGGGGAAGTCTATACACTAGGTAAGAACAACACCCTAAAGACTTGAACTGCAAAATCAACCTATAATCACTCCGTGCGATAAACGCGTATGAAGACAGGCCGAAAAATACAGGTGACCGAAACTTGACCCCGATGGTACTAATGCGTAGCTCTACTCGTTGTGGTTCTATAGATATGCTGCACGCTCCATTTCGACACACGAGTTGGAAGAAAACTCACACCGAAGCTCGTAGAAACTTACCACACATAGAAGCCGATAGCGCGCACTCTTGGTATCTGTGCGTAGCTCTCGCCGTTGCTAACACAATGGCGGTGTCGCTTCTCCAATGGCGGCTCCGTAGCTCGCGTAGCAAGTAGATAAGACTCTCTCTCTCTCTCTCTCTCTCTCTCTCTCTCTCTCTCTCTCTCTCTCTCTCTCTCTGTCACTCTCTCTCAGACACAGTCACGGCGCTCAAAAACTCACTTTGATTAATAATCTGAATCTCCTTAGGTTACAAAAACTTTGGCTTATATACCTCAACCTTGGAGGTGAGAACATCTCTAACTAATTACATCAGCAAGTGAAATTACTTCGGGATTACAAGCTGGAAACTCAATTGAGTCCCGTTACTTAATGAATGGCTCAAATCAAAATCAATGTCGAAAAGACATTTATTACAATCAATGGTTACAAAATGATGAGTGTGAGCAAAAATGTGGGTGTGATCCTCTGCTGGCTCAACAGCCTCTAATTCTTTGGGAGAGAGCTTATTTTCACCTTTGTAAGATCCTTTTTTCCTGGCCTTATAATTGTTGGTGTTGGTGTTGCCTTGGAAAGAGTTTTGAGCATTGCTCTTCCCTTTAGCTTCATTTTGATCCTTGTTTTCCATGGGATTGAAATTTCTTCTCGCCCCCCTTGTTGGAAATTGATCCTTGAAGCAACCATAGTGTGGTGGA
This sequence comes from Adiantum capillus-veneris, assembly GCF_014529385.1. Classification (NCBI taxonomy): domain Eukaryota; kingdom Viridiplantae; phylum Streptophyta; class Polypodiopsida; order Polypodiales; family Pteridaceae; genus Adiantum; species Adiantum capillus-veneris. Next base: position 138,737,389 of record NC_140940.1, on the reverse strand, counting down.
TGACTTCGGTGATAGTGCTAGGCCATTGTGAGTTGACATACTCGGTCATTTTTTCAGGTAATCCCGCACAAAATTACTGCTTTTGTTCGGCGAAGTCTATCCTTTGAAAGACTGTATCTTTGAGATGTAAATCCCAAAACTTGTCTACATATTTGTGGATAGACTCGTTGAGGAGTAGCTTCAAACTTCGCCATTCGGTGAGCACTTTGTCCTTGGCATCGCTTGCAAGGAATTGCTTCATTATGGAAACTTGTAGAGTTTTCCATGTCTTTGGGGCTTTGCCGTTGCTACAAAGGCTGGCCCACAATTGACGAGTAGATTTTGGAAGTGCATAGCTACATGGTGTAGCTTAGAGGACTCTGTGAAGCCCTCGTCTCCAAAGGCCACATCAAACTGTTGGATGAATGCCAATACTTTGTTGGTGGCACCAAAGGTGCCATCAAAGGTGAGAAAAGAGATACTCTTTCCTCCCTCTTTGAATTTATTGAGCTTTTGGGACCTTTGCCATGCACGGTAAGTTTTGTGATGTCCTCTCCTCTTGTATTCTCTAGGAGAATAGTTGTTGCTTTCATCAGAATAGGAGGAAGGTGAAGAATAAAGAGAAGAGGGTGACCTCTTTCTTGCCTTTTTCTTCCTTTGTTTCCTCTCTTCCTTTTCGGCATCTTCAAAGGAACTTAGGGATTCGCTTCTTTCTCGTTCTTTGGATTCCTCCTCTCTTATGGGAGAGAGTCTTCTTTTGGGAGTCTCATCAAGAGACCTCCTAAGCTCTCTCTCCTCTTGGAAAATAAGGGAAATCCCATAAGCACGAAGTTGTTGAGTAACTTTGTCTTGCAAAGTAGGGTTGCCCATAGCTCGATGCAACCTAGTAACAAGATAATTAACAAACATGGGGACATCATTCATTAGCACCTTCATGTGCAAAATCAAAGTTATCAATGTTCATTCTACTCTCTTGGTTATTGTCAACCATGCTAATAATACTTATGTGTTTACTTAGTGTATTCTTTGGCAATTCAAAACTTTAGTTGCTACTCCTCTTAGCCTTTGAAAATAAGCACTTAAGTATCTACACCCACGGCTAGAATTGGTTTATTATAGAGAGTAGTGGTGTGGGTCTAACATAGCAGAATTATCGAGGGATAGCTCTTTTTGGACTTCTTATGGCTTAATAATGGTAAGCCGTAGGCAAGTCTAAAAAGACCCCGTTATTAAGACCAAAGCTCTTGAGGTGTGCACCATATCCCACATAGTGGGCTCAACAAAACCGATAATAGATCCCAGTCCCACTTACCCTAATATAATGAACAAAATCAACCATTAATAGGCTACTTAAGGACCTCTCTTTTTAAGCAAGAAAAGAGAAACCAAATGCTTTGATACCAATGTAATGGAAATGGCCTATAAACTTCGAGAATAGTGGAATTAAGAGAATTAGAGTGATCATTTTTTGTGAGAATACTTTGAGAACATAGGGGGTGAACTTAATTGATGGTAGCAACATAAACATAGTAATTAATTAACTTGTCATGAACAATACTTTTGCAAGAGAGAGAGAGTATTAGAGAACATGACAATAGTTGAGGACCAGATCTACTTGGAGCCGGTCCCCCCTCCAAAAGGCGTTTGTCATAGAGATTCTCCTATCAAGAGAGACATGATACAATACAATCTTTGTGTTCCTTGTGAACTAGGGGATGCAATGAAGATGGAAAGCTTCATGCATCACAAGCATAACATACACTTTGCAAAAAGCATTAACTATCCCAAGCCTCAGTCCCAAGGCCTCAAACACCTTTGAAGGTGGAGAGAGCTAGCAGGGAATGAGGGTAGGTAAAAGGAAGAAGCATCATTGCACCCATAAGTGTGTGCACCATCAAATCGACTCCAAAATTGACCATTTGTAGGCCAAAAATCAAACACTCAAATCATCAAATTAAGCATAAATTGGTACAATTAACTTGATTAGAGTGATGATTCCGCCTCTTAGGGGATTTAACATATTTTACACTTCAAATGTTAGTGGTTATCTTAGCAAGGTTAGTCAAAATTAGTGAAAATTAGCATGAAATTAGTATAATTAGCATGGAGATGAAGCGCAATTAGTAAGGGTTAGCATGAAATTAGTGAAATTGGGGGTCAAATTGGGGGTTTGGGGTATTCATAACTCAACATTAGCATCAATTTATTGCACAATCATCATCAAATCACACCAAAATTGAGTTACACACACTCAAAAAGTGAGAAATTAGTAATGAAATTACTCTATTTTACACATCCTAAACTCACTAGCTTAGGTTATCGATCCCCGGCAACAGTGCCAAATGTTAGGAGGCATTGTAGAATGACCTAATCGCAAGCCACACAAAATTATCAAATCCGTGGATCGGCAACCCGGCTAGGGCATGGAAGCACGAGCATCAGATGAATAGAAATAGAGGATTCAAGAGATCACATCTCCAATGTAAGTAGAGATTAGCCATGGCAAGACTAACTCAAAAACTACTCTAATCACTAATCAATCAACTCCTACACACATCAAGTCCACCAAAGTCCGACTTACCATAGACTAGAAATCACAAGCACACGCACTAATGATAAGCACACACTAATTACCACATGTCAATCACGGCACTTCATCAATAGCTACACACATGAGGTGAATGGTGCTAGAGTTTCATAAAACCTATCTACACACAAGCAAACAATAGAGCACACACACTAATTACAAGATCATGATGCTAAATATCACAAATTGAATGCTTAGAGAAGAATAGGAGTGGTTAATAGCAAGAAGTACATACTTCTCTCAAATCTAGAATAATGAGAGTGTAATACTACTCCATGACATAATGAAATGTAGATCAGAAGTAGACTAATGAGAAAACATGAATTAGATTAATCAAGAAGAGCTTACTCTAATTAAAATGGTTAGCACTAGCTCTCAAGCATAAACATTAAGCTCAAGGCTAGGCCATAGAGTTAACACTCAAGAGAGAGAGATCTCTCAAAAGTAGATTCTCAAGAGTGGATACTCAAGAATGAAGCCTCCTTGCATAAAGGCTTCCTTTTAAAGGCTTTCACCACAATCCCTTCTACTATGGGTTTAAGCTTGAGCCCTCTACGCTATCATATACAACTTTGGAACTTCAAGTGAGCCCAGGACTTATACAAGGTGAGTTGGAAATATTATGAACAACCATAGCATATCTCTTGCTTGATGCATATTCGGTGTAGCATGTGTTAACCGATGCTAACATAAGCTCTAGTATTGTAGAGAAATGAGAGGAATAAGTTTTTCTCAATTCAAGTGTCTCGCTTGAGATAGGCTCTGCTCTATTAGTTAACTAGTGACATCAATAAATTTTTCTCATTTAACATGTTTTGTCTGAGGTAGGCTCTACTATTAGTACGAGGTCTAAGTAGAGGTTTATTTTGGCCAAAGGAATATTATATTTATAGGATATTTGATTGCAATTATTCAATTTAGTTTCTGCTATGAGGAGGTAGTTCCACATATGAGTACCATATTCAATCATTATTAAGTGGATGAGACTTGATGTAGGTTTAGAGAGAAAAACATTAATATCCTTACAAAGAGTTATTCCATTGATTTTCTAGGATGAAAACTCTCCTTCAAGGAGTAACTTTAGGACAAGGACAAGACTAGGGGGCACGGTGTTGGAAAAATTTATGGTTCCAGGAAGGCATCGGGCCTTTAACTGTGAGAGTTTGAGGGTTAATAGATGAAAAAACACTATTCAAAAGATGAAAAATAAAATCTTCAGTTCATCTATGGAAGCTCCATCCATTCACAATCTCAAGAAAAACTCGAAACTCTTGAGTGTGTGATGATTTCAAGTAGCCTCAATCCCGATTACATAGATATAATGCCTATTTTCCCTGTTGAAAACCCTATCATTTGCCTTCAATTATTTTTTGAGGAAATTTGAGCCCTTCCATAGACAAGACACACACATTTTTCAAGAGAGAAAGCCTTGATTGAAACACTCATGCCCTTGAATATAAGGAAGGAGCAGCACGGACGCACTAGCACACCATACTAGAAATCTATGAATTCTTTCAAAGAGGCTTAAAATGATAATATTTTTCTCCAAACAAGCTTTGCACTTGCACAAAGTCACCGCACTGTGTGTGATGTGGTATCTTGAGCCTTTTTTTTTTGGTCCAAAATGGGCATTTTGACCATTTTTACAACAAATATGAACCATTTTAGCCGTAAAAAGCCTAAAATTGCAAGAAAAAAACATTTAGCTTTTTCTTTTGTTGAAAAAACCTCATTTTTTACTTTCCATGACCTTTGATCACATCATTGATGGCTATGCACACCATGTCCAATTTGTGGACAGTGTTCGTCTGCATTGAACTTTCTAGGTGAAACAAGTGGGCCACCATGATGCACTTGATATATGCCAAATTAGGTGTTTTCTAATGTGAAAATACCAAATTCAATGATTAGGAATCATAGAGCTGGGAAGAGAATGCATGAGAGAGAGAGAGAGAGAGAGAGAGAGAGAGAGAGAGAGAGAGAGAGAGAGAGAGAGAGAGAGAGAGAGAGAGAGAGAGAGAGAGAGAGATCCTACTAAACCAACCACATGGGCAATGAATTAGTGATCATACAATGGGAGTATGGGGAATTGCCCCACCTGGAATTTTGTCAAATAAATAATATTGTCCTTTGAAGAAAAGCACAAAGTCGCACAAGGCCAAGGGAACTGACAAAAAGGCAATAAAAGGTAACGATAAGGCCCTGAAAATTATCTTATTAACTCGTTAAATTTGTTTTTCAATTTGCTTGGGTGGAAGTCTCTCACTTCACAAGGGCACGTGAGTGTTTTCTTATAGCTTCAATGTGGCAGAAGCTAGTGGGTGCTTATGATTTAGTCCACCTGCATGGATATATTAATGGGCACAAGGTGCACCTACATTCAAACCCCACATAAAACTTTTGTATGGTATGCATAGATCCACAATGCATCATGCTAGTGCCAGTCATTGTACGACTAGCAATCCCTGCTCCAAATGCTCCGACTATAGCTTCTAGGTCGGCCTCGATACTAGTCAATTGTACATGAAATGTTCAAATGCTGACAAAATCTATGCAAATCTAATTGTATTAGCCTGCTCAATGCTATCTACATATATTGCATCATCATGATTACTCATTGCAAATATATGTGTTATCTTGACCAACACTGGGACGATGACATCCCTCTTATCTATAAGAGGAACTATGTGTCTTGGCATCAACTCATTAGCCTCTAGCATGAGCATATCAAAGAACTCCTTGTCTATCATATCTATTTGAATCTCTAGGGAGCAGACCCATCCTACCTTTGCCTACACATTCTCTGACAACACCTATGCACATGGCATGTCATATAGGATGCACCGCTAGGTGGAAAGCAAACATCCCCAGCACCTATAATGTCAAACATCAAACCATCAACCAAGTGTACACAACCAAAGCTCCACTCATAAAGTGCTAAACCACTCACAATGGGGTGTGATGTGGAAAAGTGCATCCCCATCTAGCAACCAACGGGGAAAAGTGTTACCTCCCAAAGACATGTAAACAAGAGGAAAGCTAAAGGTAAACATGACACCATCATCATTGTAATATGAAGCCACAACCATGACCGTTATTACAGCATCAAATGGCATCTAAATGCTACGAAACTTTTAGGACAATTATATAAGACCTAAGCACACGTGCTTATGGTCTCAAACCTCAATTTTGATGAAGTGCAAAAAACACGATTAATAACAACAGTGAGATTTTGACCTAGTTGTTTTTGCCCGAATGCATCTAAATGCTTAGCAATGATGCCCCAATATCCCGCCTATGCTTACTTTGTGATTGCCTGAAATTAGGCCACGAGTTGGCGACGCCAAAAACTACAGTTTACCATGATATGTTTACGTCAATGCGTAGAGTGCCTACGGTTGCAACACAACAAATGGCATTGCAATGTGACAACCGACAAGAGAGTAGGAAGCATGAAAAGGAGAGAAGTGAGCACCATTAGCTCACGCTCTGTATTACTTATCCAAAACTTAATAAAATCTTTACAAAGTTGGATTTTATACCTTAGCCAAGGTTTAAAATGTGTAATGTCCTGGCGCCCAAGACCTTTGAGGCTCCACAACTTACTAGATCTGCAACTTAGGTACACTAACTGACCTATTCTTTACATCTTGGAACTCTTATTGAGCTCGTAACACATTACAATTATCACAATGGCTAAATAAATTGGGAAATTACAATACATGGCCATTTTGGAAAAATGTGAAAAGTGTGTAACTCCAATCTTCACTGCTTCTTCATATTCATCCCCAATGTGCATTCATAAGGCTTCGATATTTTAACAGCTCATGTTAACTGACGTCGGCTCAGTTAACAACTGAAGATTCATTTTTGATCAAACATGGATAATGATCCATGTACCCTTGAGATAGAACTAGGCATAATAGAGACCAATTGATAGATATTGACTTCATTTGAGTGAAACCAAAATTTGGGGTCAAATAGGGGTCAAAAACACACTCAATAGAAGGAAATTGTGAAAAATCGCTTAAATCTCGTCTCTTTGATCAAAATTTGGGGGTTCTCTACTTTACCTTGTCCAAATGCAAAACGATTTTGGAAATAGCTTCAAAATATCATAGACTACTAGCTGACCAAGTTTCATTTCAAAAAGAGGTTAAACATGGATTGCGATCCATGTACCTCATAAGAGATTTTTGCTGAAAATTGAGAAGTGGGTAGCTAAGACTTAGAGAAACACATTTCCCAAAGAGACATTTTCAAACAAGTTGAAAAAGATGGTCAAAAGGGCCAAAAATAGAAGATAATAAAAAACACTAGAACAAACCAAAGATTTTACTTTTGACTATCGACAAATAGCTGGTGTCAGGGTACTAAGAAAAAGCTATGCGTAAATTTTGCCACTGAGGTACAAGGATCACGACCCATGGCTTGTTGTAACTGATCGAGACCAAATTGGTAACATAGCTAGATCTAGTCATAAGAAGTCCATGGAGATGGAGATGGAGCAAGAGCACTCTTCTATTGCACAAATGAGAGAGTGAGTGAATTTTAGGTTTAGTTGGCTTTTATATGAGCTCACCCATTCACACTTGGGCGCCCATGCTTAGCCAACTAATCCCTTGAATGTCCCAGTTAGAGTGCGTCTCTCATCGGCGATCACTCTTACCCTTTTCCTATTGGACCGACAAGCCCGGTACCTGACTCTACCAAATAATTAATACAATGTCCACCGTAGGTTACAACGCCCGTCTCGTAGGTGATAGGGTGTCCGTGAGCCGTGAGGGTTAACATGCCCCCCTTCTTGATGTAGATTCCGTCCTCGGAAGCTATTGAGTTGAAGCTCGTTCGTCGAGGTGGAAGAGCATTTGAGATGAATGTCCTTAGCCTTCTTCAGTCACTGCAAAATCAAACAACATTGGCACAGTAATCGCATTCTCATAAGTGATTAAAAAGCATATGTAGTTTTAGGTAGACAAATTGATTAGTAAAAGAATTTCAAACAATTTGTCAGCAATGAACATTAAACTGCAATGTAATCAAATGCATAAACAGATGTAAAGGTAAAAAATTAAACAAGTTTGGGGTCGCTAATTTGACAGTCGAAAGGCACTAGAGATCGAATATTAATACCATGGGTAAGCTTCTTAATTTTCTGTGGTCAATTAAGTTGTTTAATCGCGAGAGCCAAGTATTCATGTTCGAGGGCTGACTAGAGGCTATATCTAGAAGACCTTGTAGTTAAGCTAACATAAAAGGAATTTCTCATGAAATCATCGCCTCACTGATTACTTTTTCTTTGACCCCCCAAATTCTTTTCACAGTGATTCAATTTTGATGTGTGTGCTTATTTTGTATGCCTTGGGTTTTTTGCTTTTCAAGAAAAAGCGCCCACACTGGGAACCTCTAGGGCTCTAGTACCATAGGCAATACATGTGAGTGAAGTACCAAATCAAGCTGAGATTTCTCTTCCAGCTTAAGATTTTACATTGTGGCACTTTGATTTTTTGTTTGTTCATTTTCAACATTTTAATTTTGTAACTTTGGGGGGTCATATAACACTGATACACCTCCCCAGGCTCATCACACTAGTAAACTCCCTTTATAATACTTAAGCGAAAGGTCAATAGGGTCAAGCCCACTAGAAAGCCCTAGTACATTTCACACAATGCTGCCTAGATCGGATTAAGAACCTAAGTAACCATTGATTATTAGGAAGGCATTCCCCATGGTATTAAGAGAAGATCTGTAACACCTAACTTGGTCAAACTAGCTTAGTCGGACTGCTTGATTTTTAAACCTAGACAAGTGATTATGAAAAAAAATTACATTGAATTAAATGTTTGATACTAAGCAAATGCGGTGAATATTAGGCTACCAATCACAATTAAAGCAGACAATCATAGATGCAAAAAAGATAAGGGGCAATGCTAATGGACAAGAAACACCTGTTTGTGTCGATGGTCGCGCTTGATTTGAAGAGTGAGTTGAGATAAAGATTTCATGAAGGTCCAAATCCTATCAATAGAAACATGCTCCTGTACACACTAGGAAACAAAAGGAATACCTCCAGGAGGCACATTAGTGGGAAAAGGTACCAACACTTATTGAACACAACAAAAAACATAAGGAACCCTGACCTAATTATTTTCACTCCCTTAGAGAGTCAAGGGAATAGGATATTGTAGAGGTTGGGGGGAAACCCTAAGGCTAAACCCCTATCCTCGTCGTCGAGATAAACAAAGTCATCATCCATGAGACCATATGTGCCATCCGTGTAGTCCTGTAAATTTTCTTCTTCATCATAGGTGCCCATGTTTACTAAGAAGGTCACTAGACGCCTATAGTCATCTTGGTCAAAAGGGTAGGCTTGTGCAATGGGAGAAACGCTCTCTACTAAGTATGGATCAGACGTGGTCAAGAGACGTATCAGCCATTCTAACTCCTGAAAATTCCTCTCACATGCTAGCGTACCTATCAAATCCCATTCACATGCAAGCACTGGAAAGACCATGTGAAATATTTGTGAAAAGTAACGAGGGACCTCTCGCCCAAGGCAGGAGTGGATGACTCTAGCGTACTAGCCATATCTGTACACGCAAATAGATGATGGTTAGAGTGCAAATATTACAAGGGTCGTGTTCTTGTGCATAATTTGTTTTTATGATTTTGTGTTATGGCTCTTTCTCTTTTACTTTTTTATCTTGTTTTGTGAGTATAAGGCTTTATATATACATTCCCTAAGATTGGAGATTAAGAGGTCAGGGAGAAAGGTTGAGAGGGAAGCAAGTGAATAATGGATGTCCACAAACACTCCCCCCTTCCTTGGGTAGATCATACCGTTTGAAATGATGTCGTCACCCTTTGAAACCAGTTGTTCCAAGTTGTTATAGGTGAAGATTTTTGCCATTAGTTTTCTATTACCTTAGGTGCCTCGTCGAGTTGCAAGGGTGGTAAGGTACTCTCCCAGGATCAAACTTGAAGTGGTCCATCAGGTGATTCTTGAACACTGGAAGGTGTGGATTCCTTTGTAGCTTCATGGAGGTCCACTATTGTAGGTGAAGGCTGTGTAGAAGCTTTTACCTCTATGGATGTATTACATGAGGAGCTAGAAGCTTCATGGAACTCCCCCCTTCCTGAGCTAGGTAGAATAAATTGGTTTTGCCTTGGAGCCCAAACTAGCTCTGGACTAGGTGTGTAGCATTCTGTGATCTTTCCCTTCCCACGGTCTTCCATTGGCTTTAGCGTTACACTGTTTGACTCATATGGGTTTGTTGTCGATAGGGAAGGACACATTTTACGTTTAGGTACCCAGATTTGCTCATTTCCATCATAGTAGCCTTGGGCTTCTAATAGTCGTTTTGGAATCCATCGTGATTTGGTCTTGACTCTCCTAGAGCGCGCTCTTCGTTTTCCAGGGGCCTTGGGGATCCATTGATATGTACTCTTAGGTCGTGTAGGTTGAGTACTTGCAATATTACTGCTTATAGCAACTACAAGTGTTGAAGTGCTAGGTTCATGGGTAGCCGACAAAGACGAGTTAACCACCTTGGCTTGTGAATGTTGGCTATCCTTCAACTTTGCTAGATTTTGCAACGTAGGTGATATTGCTTGAATGATAGGGGTAAGAGTCGGTGGTCGCGTCGTGACACTACCAGTATCCCAATCAATAGTGCATTTGGTTGCCAACATCCACGTGCGTCCCAGGTTTACGTTGCCTTCCATAGCTCCCGCAGGCATGACTAGAAACCTCTGCACTATGCTTCCATTGTCATAGACAGCAAGGGTCTGAAGGACTCCAAGAATAGCAGTTTTCTTTTTATTAATGCCCTTGACTTGCATCGTACTCGGGGATAGGGTCGGTTTCCCTAATTGACACCAAACTCCATAGGACAACAAATTGTGTTTAGCTCCTGTATCTAATAAGGCATTGTATAGTACTTTCCCATAGGGGCTATTTAGCTCAATTGGGTATTGTAGGGGTGGCTCAGATTCTAATGAGTCGTCATCTGTGTCCTCGAAAAATGCTTGCGTGGTCCCAAATTAGCCTCTCGTTGGCGTTTAAGACGTTGTTGTCGTTCTCGAGCCTCAACTCTTGCTTGGATTTTTTTAAGCTCTGCTTGTTCCTTGGGTACCAGCATATTTCAATTTCTTCTTTTCATTACGTACCCCGTACATAAGAACTTTATCACCAACCTTGATGTCTTTATCCTTTAAATGGCTATCAAACCACTTCTTTCTCCTATCCTTCTCCACTAGAGCATTTCGCACAGCTAATTGCCTCTCTTCATCTAGCCTTTCCAGGATATATAATCGCTCCACTAAGGGGTTACCATCCCAACCTTCTTGAGAAGCTACTCGAAGACTAGGAATGACAAACTCCCATGGCATAACTGCTTCTTGGCCATACACCATCTTAAACGGTGTGCAATTAATAGCAACTTTATACGCAAAACGATAAGCCCATAAAGCTGATGTAAGCTTTAGGTCCCAATCAGTGGGATGAGAAGCCTCAACTGTCTTTGTCAAAATGGAGATGAGAGTTTTGTTGGTACTCTCATCTTGGCCATTTGCTTGGGGATAATAGGGTGTAGACTTGTGGTGAGATATCATGAAGTTTGATGTGAGTTCTTTTATTACTTCATTTATAAAATGAGCTCCATTGTCACTCACAAGTTCAAAGGGGCATCCAAAACGTGTGATAATGTTCTCAAAGAGGAACTTAGCTGTTGTTTTTGCATCCGCCTTTCGTGTTGCTTTTGCTTCAGCCCATTTGGTTACATAGTCGGTAGCCACAATGATATATCGTGATTGCGTGTTACGTGCAGCCGGACTAATCGGTCCTACAAAGTCTAAGCCCCACTTTTCAAATGGTTGGGTTACCTTGATGGGATGTAGAGGCATCCTATCCCCTCTTTGTGGCTTCTTGAAGCATTGGCATTCATCACATCCCTTTGCAAAAAGTGATGCATCCTTAAACAAAGTGGGCCACCAATAGCCTAACTGTAAGATCTTTCGGGTAGTCAACTTTCCTGAAAAGTGACCACCAGCTACGCCCATGTGTGCCTCTTGTAGAATATATAAATATTCATCCTCGCGGGCACAATGTCTAAGAACATCATCTTTTCCTCTCTTATAGAGAGTTCCAGCCAGTAAGCAATAGGGTTCGCATTCCTTAATTAATTTTCGAGCTATATCTTTTCGCAGCTCTTTGGGTGGAAAACCATTAACTAAGAAGTTAACAATCTTTTCACTCCATTCAGGCATTGTCTCAACAATGAACAAAGGAGTATCAGGCAATTCATCATCAACCCCCGTAGGAGCTTCGCCATTAGGGATACGAGATAAATGATCCGCCATGACATGTTTCCTCCCAGGCCTCACAACAATGGTGAAGTCAAACTCAAGAAGAATTAACAACCATCGTGTAATTCGACCTGTGGAACACGGCTTGTTTACCAAATATAGCAATGCTTGATGATCCACATAAAACACAAACTTGGTAGCAAGAAGGTAATAGCAAAATTTCTTTACTGCGTAAATCATAGCTAGACCTTCGAGCTCTGTAGTAGTGTAGTTCATCTCGGCATCATTTAATTGGCGACTGGCAAAGCTAATAGGGTAGTCCAATTTATGTTCTCCTGGTTGAGTTAGAACACACCCAATAGCAAAGTTTGATGCATCAATATGCACATGAAAAGGTACATTCCAATCAGGTGTTCGCAGGATTGGAGCACTTGTTAGGGCCTTCTTTAATAACTCATAAGATTGATGACATTCGTCCGTCCAGTGAAACTCGATAAGAAGCTTGTACAATGGATGTGCTATCTCGGCAAAGTTTAAAATAAACCTTCGATAATAACCAACATGGCCCATAAATCTTTGAACTCGTTTATAGTTCGTAGGTGGTGGCAAATTGGCAATGGCTTTAATTTTACTCTCATCTGTGGATATCCCGTTCTTGGACACTATATGCCCTAGAATGACTCCATGCTTAACCCAAAATTGGCATTTGAAAGGGTTCAATGAGATGCGATAAAATCTGCACCTTTCAAATATTTTTCGTAGATATAACAAATGCTTCTCCCAAGAAGAATAAACACAAAGGTTGTCTAGGAAAGCTTCACAAAACTCCCTTAGAAATTCTTTAAACGCAGTGTTTATTAATCGTTGGAATGTAGCAGGGGCATTTGTTAAGCCAAAAGCCATAGCACGAAATGCAAACACTCCAAACTCTGTGATAAAAGCAGTTTTAGCTTGGTCCTCTAATGCAATTGTGATTTGATTGTAACCAGAGTACCCATCTAAAAAGCTATAAGCTTCCTTGCCCGCAACTCTTTCAAGCACATGTTCTGAATATGGCAAGGGATAATGATCTCTCCTAGTATCTGCATTAACTTTCTTGAGGTCCACGCACACTCTTAGTTTCCCATTCTTTTTTGGCACAATGACTATTGGAGAAACCCATTCTGAGTGCTCAATAGGGTATATGAATCCACATTGGATAAGTTTTTCAATCTCCTCTTGTACAATTTTGGCGTACTTAGAATTCATTGGATAGGGTCGTTGCTGGACGGGTTTAGCAATGTTGATCATGGGAATTGTATGTTGCACCATAGAAGGTGGAACGCCCTTCATGTCATGATATGTCCAAGCAAAGATATCCTTGTATTCCTTGAGGAGCTCCTTAAGTACATCCTCTTCAGTTTCGGTAAGGTCTTGGGCAAAAAAGACTGGTTTAGACTCCTCACCTAGTTCTACTAATTCTATCTCTTTAACTACTTGCTGGACCATCATAGACTCCACTGCTTCCATTGGTAGGTATTCGTTGGGCTTTGTCATATACAACCTTTCGCTCTCCCGTGGTATAAGATTTAAAATGTTCACGAGCTGTATGTAAGTCAGTAGGCTCTTGTCCTGACAGAGACCTTTCTTTTAGTTCTGCATCCTTTTGTTGTTGAGCTAACTCTCGGTTTTGACGTCTTCTTATAGTTCGACTCAATTTCGGCTCTGTAACCTCCAATTGAGCGAGGTCAATGGGTCGCGGGCTGCACCACATGACACTCTGGAGATGTTCACCCCAATTGTCTACTAGCTTTCGATGAGCATCACATGCCCCTAGATAGCTAAGCCATTTTGCAGTAGATCTTTCCTTGTTTATCCTAGCTCTCACATTTGCTCGATATCGTCGTCTCTTATATGACCTTTGTTTCTTGTTAAGGTTTTGATTTTGGTAAATGTTTGAACTCGACTCGCCTGATAGGTCTTTGCTTGTATCTTCTTCACTCTCATATAAATTACCATAGATGGTCATACTAGGCCTTGAGTGTTTAGTTTCTATACTTGGTTCACTCGATGTTTCCTCAGGTTCTGAATCCATTTCTCCCTAAGATTCCGTTTCTGACGTGTATTGGCCTGAAGCCTTTGAGGAATCATCAGTTTCACTCTCAGGTAGGTGTGCCTCTTTCTTATCATCGGATGTTACATGCGCTACACCTAACATATTTACTGGTGCAATGTGTGGTATCTCTTTCCCATCTGGTGTTACCCAGGTTGTTCCTCTAGCTCCCCATGTATCTATAGTTGCCGCTAGGTGCACCCAATCGACATTGTCTGACTCAACAATTCCGGGTAGGATATCCATATAAGGAGAGTTGTCCCCAATATCCGTGTCTTCGTTACACGTGTAACAATACTGTAATGGAGCTAAGTGAATTGTTGTGTCTGATCAATTATCAATGATGAATTTATTTCCTAGAGGATGCGTTCGACCACTTAAAAGATCAACTCGAATGACAGAGTCTTGGAACTGTAAGTAGACGTGGTTTTTGGACCAGTCATGCACCATTTTTGCTTCCCTCATGAATGGACGCCCTAAGATCATCTCAAATGACATAGGATGCTTGGAAAAATCCATAACAATGGAAGTCTGCATTACCTTGTGTCCCAAGACCTTGATTCTGAGATCCTTTAGCATTCCAATAGGCGTAACAATAGATCCATTAGCCATTTTTACCACTACGCTTGTGGCTTCATGGTGAGGTCGCCCCATAGACTCCCAACAACTCTTTGTCACCATGCTGACTCCCGCACCACCATCAAGGACCCCCTTTACAATTAATCCTTTAGTAATGATTGGTAGAGTAGCATTAGATTCATCACCTTCAAAGTATTGCCCCAACTTGTTAACGGGTACTTCAATTACAGATTCATGTCCCGCTAGGTCAGATGGTGGTGCTAGATGTTCCTCATCATTCATTACCGAGTCAGGTTTGTTCATATGTGCAAACTGTGGTAATCCGGGCTGTAATTATCCATTGAGGAAGGCTCAAAGAGCTGAGACTAGCTCGGGGTCTTTATATAGTTTGGACATGATGGTGGTTCTAACTTCTGAAGACATGAAATCCATCAATTTGGCAACATTTAATGGCATCTTGTGGGACGTAGGACCCTGACAAGAGAATGGTGAAGATGGAATCTCCACTTCCTCAAGGGGGTCGGGCATTCCCTCACCAAACATTCTCTCTAGTAGGAAAGGTGTGTGTCCACTTTCAGATGTCCTACCCTCACTCTCTACCCGAATGATACTGGGTATAGCTAACGTCCTGTAGTTCTTGTGAGGTTGAACTTGTGTGGGAAACACTGTGTCCGACATCTGGATATGTTTGGGTTCAGGTTCTAATGTTCGTTGAGTTTCTTCCACCAAACCCCTCAATTGTTGGACTCGTTCAATTTCCACTGTTGGGTTTGGATAGGTTCCAATCTTTCTCTTGCAATCCTCATTTTTTGTCTCTCGTGGCTTATCTTGGGGGTTCGCAACTGGGTGGTTTAACTTTGAATACTCTTTTGGTGTTCGTCGTAATTCCCTCTCGTGATCCTCCTCACTGGCTTTTTCCTTTGTAGTAACAGTTTTGGTCTCCGTGGTCTCTATCGAATATGAGTCATCCTCAGGGTCATTCATATACACGGGATCCTCTCCTGTCCCTATGTTAGTCTTTGAACTAGGTTTTGAGCTAGAAGCATTAAGGGATTTCTTTCTTCGTGTTTTGTTCTTTCTCGCTCGGCCAATGGATGCAGAATCTCTCTCTTTGAGGATGTAATTTTGCTTTTGGAGCATCGACCGTGTGAGTGCATTCACTGGTGCTATGGTTATAGTTGGTGGTGTCCCATCAATAATCTCTATTAAGTTCAATGGTGTGATTTTCGGCGCGTTTGGATTGTTAGGACACTGTGTGATCAAATGATCTATGCCACAACGATTACAAGTGAGTATTGGCATTGCCAATGCACTCCCTTGACTTGTTTGCATTAGTGCAGCATTCTTTTGCATTCTAATGGGGAACTCAGCTACTCGATGTGGTCCACCACATTCGTAGCACTGAAGAGGTGGTCTCCTAGAAAAACTATTAATGTTTTGGCCTCTTGTTGCTAGCGCAGTAGCTTGATATACCGGTTTGATTTGTCCCCAATGGTCTTCCATATAGTACATGGGACACTCCTCAAGCATGTCGACTCCATAGGTGATACTAGAGTCTATGTCCTCTTCGCAATCTACATAAGTACTAGATGACTCGCAACCTATTTGGTTCATAGGTGTAACTCTTGGATGAGGGGGTTGCGGTCCTAGCACTGGAGGTGGCAACGGTGTGGTTTGGACCACATTTTGGGTTCTAGGGACCATGTGCTGTAATGGCAACTGTTGCTCCATGGGTGGGGTAGGCATCAATGCAGGAGCTCGAGGTGAGTCTGCCCAAGCTATAGGCGATCTATTTTCCATGATGCGTTTAAGCATTAGGCAATCCTTCGCTTGATGGCCATACCTACCACACGCGTTACAAGTCCCGTTAAACTTTACTCTGAAAGTAGGGCATTCACTCGTAGTATGTGGGCCCAAGCAGATTGAGCACCATTGCTGCTCCCTTCTTGGATACATATGAGTGTTTTGTGGAGCACGATTACCCCTAAGGATTTATTGGATGGCCTTGGTGAGATCTGCCAAAGTCATCTCAGATATCGTTTGCTCTTTCACGATTGGCTTTATCTTCATTGGCTCATGCCCTGATGCTTGCGAGCTACTAGACTTCGGCTCGGCAGACACTCTTTCTCCTGCAATCATTAAATTATCCTCCAATTGGATTGCATTCATGGTGACTACTTCCCAAGTAGTGATTCCTCTAATGACTAGGCCATTATAAATACTTTCATGTCGTAGTCCCCTAATGAATCTATCAAGAAATTGGTTGTTGCTGAATCGCTCGTTTGGATTGCATTGAGAATTCAAATTCTATAGGCGACTAATGAAGTCTCTCAGGGATTCACCTTCTTCTCGTTGGGCTTTTTGGAGCTGAGAGGCTACACCCCAAAGTACTCCCTCTCGTATGTATTCTTTTAAGAATTGGCCTTGCCATACGCGTGGCTCTTGGGTCCCATATTTTGCATGGTGGTGTACCAGACGGTGGTCCAAAGTTTACAAGCGTGGCCCTAGGCATAGGGGGTGCCTGATATGGCATGTTATTATTAAATGGCATGGCTATGAAGGAGTACGAGCGGAAGTGCGACGCGAAAGAGAGTGCGAGAAGAAGAGCACGACGATATGGTGAACTCGCTCTACTGTAATGTGTAGAGCATAGTGACTTCTTATTAAGTTTTTACAAAAGAATATGTGTACATACCTGGCGGCCCGCCCACTTACCTGGGCGACCACATTGGTATTTATACCCCAACAACCTCCAATTTAAAGTCCAATGTGGTACTTTAAGTGTGAGAGAAGCTACTATACAAGCTAATATACAAGAGATGTAGAGAAGTGATGTACTACCCTACACCTAACTGCTTGCGAAAATGCACAAAGCTCTCTGAGGGAAGTCCTTTTGTAAGTAGATCAACAGGATTTTCTATGGTGTGAACTTTGACAAGCTGAAGTTGCTTATCCTCGAGCATTTCCCTGATGAAATGATACTTCACATCCACATGCTTTGTCTTTGAGTGATAAATTGGATTGCGAGCCAATTGTATAGCACTTTGACTATCACAATATAACACACGCATCTCTTCTTTGATTCCCAAATCTATTACTAGTCGATTAAGCCAAATTGATTCTTTGCATGCCTCTGATGCTGCAACATATTCAGCCTCTGTAGTAGACAGAGTAACACAATCTTGTAATCTAGAACGCCATGATACTGCTCCACCAGCCAATGTAAAGACATACCCTGACGTAGACCTTCGGTTGTCTAAGTCACCTGCATAATCTGAGTCTGTAAAACCCTTTACACTTAGCTCCTGACTCCCATAGCATATACGCATACTCTTTGTAGCTTTCAGGTATCTCAATATTCCTTTCACTGCCTCCCAATGTTTCTTGCCTGGGTTTGACATGTATCGACTTACTACTCCCACTGCAAATGCAATGTCTGAGCGAGTAGCAATCATTGCATACATCAAACTACCCACTGCAGACGCATATGGAATCTTATCCATTTCAGCCTGTTCTTCCTCAGACACAGGACAATCTTGTTTGCTAAGTTTCACATATGGTGGCAATGGAACACTCAGTGCCTTTCCCTTCTCCATATGAAAACGTTGCAAAACCTTGTCAATATACTATGTTTGAGATAACCAAATCAACTTCTTTGATCTGTCTCTCTCAATGCGCATACCAAGTATATGACTTGCCTCACCCATGTCTTTCATGTCAAACGATTTTGCCATCTTTGACTTCAAAGATGAAATTTCTTCCAAGTGCTTGCCAACAATCAACATGTCATCCACATACAAAATAAGGATCGGCCAACTACCATCCTTAGCCTTCTTTGTGTATAGACAGTGATCGAACTCACTACGTTTGTAGCCTTGAGAAAGCATAAACATGTGGAATTTATGGTACCATGCCCTCGGTGATTGTTTTAAGCCATAAAGACTCTTTAACAACTGGCATACCCAATCTTCCTTGCCTTTCTCAACAAACCCTTCAGGCTGCTGCATGTAAATTTCCACATCTAAATCACCATGCAAGAACGCTGTCTTGACATCCATTTGGTGCAACACCAAATCTAATATGGCCACCAATGCAAGAAAGCATCTCAATGTAGTCATCTTGACCACCGGAGAGAAGACTTCATCAAAGTCAATGCCTTGTTCTTGCTTAAAGCCCTTGGCAACAAGCCTTGCTTTGTACTTTGGCTAACAATCATGAGCGGTGATCTTTTACCTGTAAACCGATTTACAAGGTAGAGCCTTTTTGCCCTGTGGTAATTTAACTAGCTTCCATGTCTTGTTTTTATGCAGAGCTGTCATCTCTGACTGCATGGCCAATTGCCAATTCCCGGAGTCCTTCATTTTCACTGCTTCCTTGTAACATGAAGGCTCATTGCAATCAGTCAACATGACATAGTTCATAGATGGAACAAACCTATCAGGAGGTCGCATGATACGTCCAGATCTACGCCCAATAGGTGGCTCAGGCTCAGCCACAACCTGTGGTTCCACTCTATCCTGTCCTTGCTCCTCTTGAGCCCTGACATTTTGTCTTGCACGTGCAGGTCCATCTTCTTGGAAGACAACTCTTCTAATCTCCTCAACCCTCTCTGGTTTAGAATGATATTTGGATTCATTAAAGTGAACATCATTGTTGCGGACAACCTTTCTGGATTCGGGATCCCAAAGTCTGTACCCCATCTCACCAGAATTACCATAGCCTAGAAAGATGCACTTTCTACTCTTTGGCTCAAGTTTGTTCCTAAATTCCTTTGGAACGTGAGTATATGCATTACAGCCAAAGACTCTGAGATGCTTGTATGAGGGCATTTTTCCTGACCATACCATCTCTGGCACTGAATCCTTCTGCAAAACCTTGCTAGGAGATCTATTTACAAGATGAGCAGCTGTTGATACAGCTTCAGCCCAAAACCCATTTGGCAGCTGCATTAGACAACATACTTCTGACCTTCTCTTGTATGGTCCTATTCATCCTCTCAGCAACACCATTTTGAGGAGGATTGTAAGGAGCAGTAAGTTCACATTTTATACCTTTTGACTCACAAAAGTCCTGAAAGGCTTTTGAAACATACTCTCCACCATTGTCAGTGCGTAAGCATTTAAGCTTCTTGCCACTCTGATTCTCCACAAGTGTCACAAACATTTTGAAAACACTAAACGCTTCATCCTTGTGCTTGAGAAAGTAAACCCATACTTTTCTCGAGTAATCATCTATAAATGTCATAAAGTAAGAAGCTCCCCCTAGAGATAGGTTAGGCATAGGTCCACACAAATCACTATGAACAAGTGCCAACTGTGTATCTCTTCTATTGCTTCTATGCTTATGTGGCTGCTGTGTTTGCTTACCATACAGACAATGTTCACAGAATTCAAAATAATTAAATGAAAATCCAGGAAAATAACTAGAACGAGACAAGATTTCTATTCCCTTCTTGGACATATGTCCTAACCGGCTATGCCACAAAGAAACGTTCGGCTGCTCGGTTATATTGATTACATTTTTAGAGACATTTGATACATAAATCATGTAAAGTCCTCCAGACTTTACTCCATGTGCTACTGTCATAGAACCCTTGGATATCTTCCACATGTTCTGTCCAAAAATGGTGACGTAGCCAGCATCATCAAGTAAACCTGTGCTGATCAAGCTCTTTGTAATTGCGGGAACATGTCTCACATTCTTCAGCGTGAAAGAAGAGCCATTCTGAAACTTCAATTGAACATCTCCAACACCTAAGATCTCACATGTCTGCCCATTGCCTAGCCGAACATGATCTTTAGTGGTCACATAAGAAGTAAACCACTCCTTGTTTGGAGACACATGAAGTGATGCCCCTGAGTCTATAATCCAGTCACTCAGTGCATTTCCATCAGATGTTGTAAGAAGAGCTGAGTCCATTGTATTCTTCAATAAGTAGATGTCTCCTGACACTAGACTGTCATCCTCTGCAACAATGTTTGTCACATTTATTTCTTGAATCTTCACTGAGGACTTGTTCTTCTCACCATGGTCTTCAGCTTTCTCTTTGCCTTTTTCTGCTTTCCATTCTCTGCAGTCTCTTTTCATGTGACCCTTCTTGCCACAATGGTAGCATTCTATGTCACTCTTGCCTTTAGCACTGCGGGACTTGCTACGAGACTGATTCCTCTTTCCACCTTTGTACTTTTCTTTGGTCCTTCCCCTGACAACTAAGGCTGTTCCTTTGCCTTTGTCCATTGTCTTTCTATTGGTTTCTTCAGTAAACAGACTTCCTTCTACACATGCTATGTTCAAACCATCTGGAGGTTCAGAATTACTCAAAGCTGTGCGAAAAGTGTCCCAACTTTCCGGCAATGTGATCAACATGAACATAGCTCTAACAGGTTCATCAAACTTGACACCTTGAGCTGACAACTGACTGTAGATTGTGTTGAATTCATTCAGATGATTGGACATAGGTGTCCCTTCTTTCATCTTCAAGTCAACAAGCTTCTTAAGCCAGTATACCTATGAAGCTGCACTCTGCTTCTCATAAAGATCACTCAGCTTTAACCATGCTTGATAAGCCGACATCTCGTCTGCTACATTGAAGTAAACGCTTTCTGCCAAAGTCAGCATAATGGTAGAAAGTGCCAATTCATCCATTTCGCTCCATTCATCTTCTTCCATATCTTCTGGTTTTATCCCTTTGAGCTTTATAGGTTTTATCTGCTTCTTTTGTACCAACACGTGCCAAATCTGCTTCTTTCACAATGGGAAATTGGCTCCATCCAGCTTCTTAATATTGTAAAGAGCAGTGTCCTGTGATCCAACCATAGCTACGCTTCACAGTGGTTTACTTTCCTGGGAAAAATTCAGCAGAGTTTCCCCTGTAAACTGACCTCTGAACCAATATCAACTCGTCAAATGAACCAAGAAAGCTTCAGATTCTGCATAAATTTCGGCAGAGTCTCCTTTGTAAAATGGCTCTGGTGTACTCAAAAACAGACCAAAAAACAGCTCAAAAAACATTGTCCTGCACCTGTACTGTCTCTCACTGTCCTGTCACTGTCCTGTAAGCATAGACTGTGACAATGCCTCAACAGCAGTAAAGCAAAGATGCAATCCCAACTGTCTAACTCACAGTCAATACATCCTAGTTGCCTATCTAAGGGTGCTTGAGGGATCGCTCCAAGACCTGTATCATTGAAAGGATCTCAACATTCGAGAATCCCCCAGCTCGATAAAACCTCACTCAACCCTCAACAAAGGATGTAGTAAATCTGACAGTACATAGACTTCCCACAAAGTCATACATCCACAAATTTCCCACTATATGCTGTAACCGCTGCGGCGGTTGTTTGCTGCGTGACTCACAGCCAGCAAACCCTCAACAAACATACATCATCTCTGACAATACATCCCATGTGGAAGTACCTGCAATGTCAGGATGAAATCTGGAATATCAAGCAGCAAACACAAGCTACATGATGAACTAGTGGATGTCGCCTACAGTCTGTGTGTAGATGCGCCCGTGTCGTATGTGACACGCCTCCAAGAATTGTGAGCCGTCCTTCGATGTGTAGACAACAACAAATCAACACTCTGGGAGTGTCAATATCCTAAGCACCTGGAGTCGTCGGCCGAAAACCCCAAATTTGCAGAGTCGGATCTGCACCCGCCGAGACCACGTAGTCGAAAATGGCCTACGCAGACCTTTGTCGAAGCCGAGCGGTGGCCGAGATGACCTCAGAATGAAATTCTGAGAACACCTAGACCTTCGGGATTTCCCACTGGATTTGGGGCCGTGTCGTTGCCTGTCGAATTTCACTCCAATATGAGCTGGTGACTCTAGCCTCCGCAGTGCTGCCCCGAGCCTCGATCTGAGCTCTGATACCAGTTGAAGGAGTACGAGCGGAAGTGCGACGCGAGAGAGAGTGCGAGAAGAAGAGCACGATGATATGGTGAACTTGCTCTACTGTAATGTGTAGAGCATAGTGAGTTCTTATTAGGTTTTTACAAAAGAATATGTGTACATACCTGGCGGCCCGCCCACTTACGTGGGCGACCACATTGGGCTTTATACTCCAACAGGCTTCACTTGTATAAGAGCTTGGATAATGCCATTGTGGATTGTATGCTCTTGGAATAATGGGAGGTGTAGGAGCTACATGAGGCTGAGGTACGACAGGTGCACATGATTGATACATACATGTAGGTATAGTTGGGGGCACTGTGCTACTAGGCATCGGCGCAGTGTTAAAAAATGAACGCCATGGTGTACTTCTTGTCATGCTCACCACTGGGATATGCATGGTAGCCGTAGTGTCATTAAGAGAAAGATGAGTTAGATCTGGGAAGGTAAAGCTGCCACTTGTGGGCTCATATTGTATTGAGGCTCCTGGCGAAACAACATATGGAGGATCAATGGGGCTCACTGAGGAAGTCTCCATATGTGATAGGGTTGGTTGGTTGGCCTTTCCCGTATCCAAGAATCTCATTAGGCCTGTTGAAGGCATGTTGATCCCTGTGTTTTGTCTTTCTAACTCGACAATCCTATGGAGGACATCACAGACTTTCAGTTGTTGCTCATCTATGCTAGTAGCACCCGATGTGGATTGTAGAACATCTAACCAACCCACATGATAGGTGTGTCCTGTGTACCGATCAGTTAAAGCTTCTGCTTGTAGGTCATACTCCCAATTTTTGTTTAGGAATATCCCATCTAGGCCTGGCGTGCTGGAGGTTTCCCTCGAAGTGGAAGCATTATTGCTCCCCATCGCTTGCCCCTCCGTGACTGCTACCTTGGGAGCACTCGGTTGCTCGGCTGGCATGACTGTTGTCATAGGAGCCTTTTCTTTCAGGGCTCGACTTTGTTCCAGCCTTCATAGGTTCTCAATTTCCCTCTCCCTTGTTGCTTCCATATAGCATTCGATCTCTTGTACTTCGGCAAGACTCCTACCATCGGGTAGTAGAACCTCAGAGGGAGATAGTCCTAAAGGATCAGGAAGTGCAGTGGATGGAACATTCACATGCACACTCTCAAGAAGCATAGGGTCTATTTTAGGCATGAATGACGAATTTACTTCCCCACTCCCTTCATTTATTTCATTAACCGCATGTTCGGAGCGAGTAGCTCTACTAAGGGTCTCTTTTAAGCGGCTAAACACGCTAGACCCGGGCCGTGGGCCCATGGCATGCATGTCTTGACTTGAACTATTAGGGTTTGGTGTAGGATACCCCTCCATGACTTCGTAGTCAGAGGAAGAATCACTAGACGCGATATGAGGATCTTGGGTCGTGCTACCTTGAGTCCCGGCCGAAGGTCCAGAACCTAGGGTGGAGGAATAATGTGTGCCCGCGTAAATGAAGGCACTACCAATATGCTCGTGCTCTAACACTCGTCCACAGCGTAGGTTCATATGACTTGGATTCCCTAGAAGTGTCAGTGAGTGCCCGTGAAGGCTGCTCACCTAGTAATTTTGGGTGTTTTGCAACCCAAGTCTTTTCTTATTTATTTATTTTTTGATTTTTTGGTCCTTTTTTTTTTGACCCAGCTATAGAATAGAACGTATGATAGCTCAAAATGAGCGTCTAGGTCAAAGGGACGTGTCGTGCTTTACAGCCCTCCGTTTGGTCACTTTATGCCCTCGGAATCCCTAAAACCGTCAATTTCTAGTAGGAAACTAGGCCCAAATTAGAAAGTCTAAGGGTGTAAGTGGGAAGAGAAGGGAGGAGAGTGGAGGACTTGCCCCACATGCTCTCATTCCCTCTTGAGGGGGTAGGGTATATATATAAGAGTGAGTCTAGTATATATCATAGGACTGAGGGTTGGGCCTGGGCCGGGCCCTTGGGCTTGGGCTTGGGGAAATGATCCCGATCCCGATCAAAATTTTAGTGTAGCCCCCCAGTCACTCACGCTTAAATATTTTCGGGGTTTTTTTTTTTTTTTTGAGGCGATGACCGCACGTGGTTTAGGTGACCCTTTCTTGGCCACACACACTGTCAACACCTACCTAACCTCTCTGTCAACAGCTCACAGCTCACAGACAGCTCACTACCTTATCTACTTACTAACAGTGCTGCTAACAACTAACTAATCTACTAATTAATCTGTTAACCACTCTGCTAACTGCTTACTGACAGTGGGCTAACTGTCCACCTACTTCCTCTCTCACTACCTTACTGTGCAAAGATTGTGTGCAGGCAAACCTTGACAGAAAACTGTGTACAGACTGTGTGCAAACAGAAATTGCTAACTGTCTACCTACTTATTCATTCACTGCGAACAAGATAACGACTACTAATTGTGCAAAGACTGTGTGAAAATAGAAAACACAACATTATGCAGAAATCACAGAACTTGCAGACAATAAAGAAATTAACAACTTGCAGAAAAATAACTCATTCCTCTTCCTCTTCCTCTTCTTTCCTACTACAAACAACTCATAGGAGAAGCACAAGGTGCCTCTTGGGCTTAGTGCAGGGCGATTCCCCGGCAGCGGCGCCAAAAATGTGTGCTCCTTGCCGCACTGTCGAAGCAAGGGCCTTGCCTAACACTGTGTGCGAGCCACAGACGGATCCAAGCACACAACTAGCTTAACTAGTAAGCTCAAAAGAGGGCAATGGTGTGTCACTCACCGCTCTATGCTCCTGCCGTGGAGGATTCCTCGCCGCGAAGAAGAAGGAGACGCTGCTACGTCGCGCCAACCGCTTCACCGCCATCGTGCCGCCGCAATGCTCGATCGCACTCTCTCTCTCTCTCTCTCTCTCTCTCTCTCTCTCTCTCTCTCTCTCTCTCTCTCTCTCTCTCTCTCTCTCTCTCTATCTATCTCTCTCTCTCACACATACACACACACACAAGGAGGTGAAGAAGAAGAAGATGGAGATGGAGATGGAGCAAGAGCACTCTTCTATTTCACAAATGAGAGAATGAGTGAATTTTAGGTTTAGTTGGCTTTTATATGAGCTCACCCCATTCACACTTGGGCGCCCATGCTTAGCCAACTAATCCCTTGAATGTCCCAGTTAGAGTGCGCCTCTCATCGGCGATCACTCTTACCCTTTTCCTTTTGGACCGACAAGCCCGGTACCTGACTCTACCAAATAAATAATACAATGTCCACCGTAGGTTACAACGTCCATCTCGTAGGTGATAGGGCGTCCGTGAGACGTGAGGGTTAACAATGGCTGGTGCATACATTGTGTGATAGTGATTGGATGCACCTTTGTCTAGTCGTACTCGTTCAGGCTCTCGCCATGCATCTTATGCATCAGATTGTTATGCTTTGGTTGTTTCTAGCTTACATGATGTTGAGGAGCCTGTGTCTTTTGATGAAGCACAGAATTCACAAAATTAGATGGCGACCATGCAATCAGAATATGATGCACTTATAGGAAATGACACATGGACTTTATGTGATTTGCCTCTTGGAAAAAAGGCCATTGGTACGAAGTGGGTTTACAACTTGAAACACAAGCCGGATGGTGAGATCGATCAGCATAAGGCTCGACTTGTTGCAAAGGGTTATGTACAGCAAAAAGGCATAGATTATGACAATACTTTTTCTCCCACTTGTCGTATGACTACTATGCGTTTTCTATGTGCATTGGCAGCTCATTTTGGTTGGGATGTACATCAATCAGACATTGTCACTGCTTTCTTGAATGGTGACATATTTGAGGAAGTTTATGTAACGCAGCCTCGCGATTTTGTCAAGAAAGGACAAGAGGACAAAGTGTGCAGATGTAAGAAGGCTTTGTATGGGTTGAAGCAATCTCCTCGTGCTTGGTATGAAAAAGCTAACACTCATTTGGTCAAACAAAGCTTTCATAACAATCCAACAGAAAGCACATTGTATGTCAAGTGTGAGGGCGATGTACTTCTCATTGTTGTTCTTTATGTGGATGATTTGCTAATCCCTGGTCCCAATGAGGCACATATTTTTGAGTTTAAGGCTGATTTGAATGCTACTTTCAAGATGAAAGATTTGGGGTTATTGCATCACTACTTGGGTGTATAGTTTAAGCAGTGTGATGGTAGTATTTCCTTGTGTAAGAAAAGTTACATGGAGACATTGCTATGTAAGTTTGGACTTGAGGATTGAAAACCTATTGCCACTGCCATGGAAACCGGTTTGAAATCGAGTCTTCATGATACTGGTGATTCTGCAAATGTCACTCTTTACCAAACTGATGCTGGATGCCTCATTTATGTATTCAACACGAGGACGGATATTCAATTTGCAGTCTCACAGGTCAGCAGATTTATGCATAGCCCAGGTTCTAAGTGTTGGCAGGCTATCAAGAGGATTTTCCGCTACCTTAGTGGCACTTTACATCTTGGCTTGTTTTATCCCAAGGGGGGATCATTGCCGCCAAACTTACATGCATTTTGGACTCGAATTGGGCTAGTTGTTTTGACACGAGAGTGTCCACAAGTGGTTTTTGTTTCATGCTTGGCATCTCATGTTTATCATGGTTGAGCAAGAAGCAACCTACTGTGGCAAATTCTAGTTGTGAGGTTGAGTACAGGGCAGTCTTCACAGTAGCTATGGTTCAGTGTGTATGCCTCAGACGCCTTATGGATGATTTGGGTGTTGGATAGGACACTGCCAACACTATCTACACTAATAGTCAGAGTGCATTGGCAGTTGTGAGGAACCCAATTTTTCATGCTCGCACAAAGCACATTGGGGTGCATTACCACTATGTCAGGGAGAGGCTCTCAGCAGGAGAGATCAGCTTGGCTTATGTGCCAACACAGAACAACCTTGCAGATCTTTTCACAAAGGAATCATCTCGTGAGAAGCTCAAAACTTTCCGCAAATCTTTGGGCTTACTCCCCTTTGTGGATTGATCATGTCCTCAGGGCATAGCAATTCCCTTTACTCATGTGCCAGCAATCGTTGACTGCATCACTCCAGGGGGGATTTGTTACCATATACATGTGGTAGTGATGTGTGTGAACACATTTTTTTCCTCTTTAGGAGGTTTTCCCCCCCAAGCATTGTATATATGCCCATCACTCTAGGGCTATCTATCTTCTCATTGCACACAAAGTAATACACTCTCTATTGTGTGCCTTGAGCTTTCTTCGTCTTCTCCAAGCTGTGTGTGTTTCCTTGCAACCCTAATTCCAACATAAAGCACACTCAAAGAGCATGTACAATACATCAAATTCAAATATTACAACTAGCCTTTGAGGGTTTACAACCAAAAAAGTTTAATTGTCTTCAAAACAACCCTTTCTATTCAGTCAACTTGCACTACTTGGTAGCTGTTGGTTCTTGGCTCTTGCAAAAACCATAAGTATCCACTAAATATAAATGTAAAACTTAGATTTAGACCTTTTTGGATGTCAACATACTTTGGGTGTACCAACATCTTAGCAATTTATCATTAATGAGAAAAGAAAGTGTTTCCATTCTTGCCATGTCCTTTTATCTAATAGAATTGTCCACTAATAAACATGGGGCAATGGTGGGGATAGATCATGGTGGTACTCAGAAAGATGGTTATAATGGGAAGGTAGATGAAGGTGATGCAAAGGAAGAAGGTAACCATGGGAAGGAAAATGAAGGTGGGAAATGCACAAGAATATGGTGATCCATGGGGTGAAGGAGTACGAGCGAAAGTGCGACGCGAGAGAGAGAGTGCGAGAAGAAGAGCACGACGATATGGTGAACTCACTCTACTGTAATGTGTAGAGCATAGTGAGTTCTTATTAGGTTTTTACAAAAGAATATGTGTACATACCTGGCGGCCCGCCCACTTACCTGGGCGACCACATTGGGCTTTATACCCCAAAAACCTCCCACTTAAAGTCCAATGTGGTACTTTAAGTGTGAGAGAAGCTACTATACAAGCTAATATACAAGAGATGTAGAGAAGTGATGTACTACCCTACACCTAACTGCTTGCAAAAATGTGCAAATCTCTCTGAGGGAAGTCCTTTTGTAAGTAGATCAGCAGGATTTTCTGTGGTGTGAACTTTGACAAGCTGAAGTTGCTTATCCTCGAGCATTTCCCTGATGAAATGATACTTCACATCCACATGCTTTGTCTTTGAGTGATAAACTGGATTGCGAGCCAATTGTATAGCACTTTGACTATCACAATATAACACACACATCTCTTCTTTGATTCCCAAATCTGTTACTAGTCGATTAAGCCAAATTGATTCTTTGCATGCCTCTGATGCTGCAACATATTCAGCCTCTGTAGTAGCCTGAGTAACACAATCTTGTAATCTAGAACGCCATGATACTGCTCCACCAGCCAATGTAAAGACATACCCTGACGTAGACCTTTGGTTGTCTAAGTCACCTGCATAATCTGAGTCTGTAAAACCCTTTACACTTAGCTACTGACTCCCATAGCATATACGCATACTCTTTGTAGCTTTCAGGTATCTCAATATTCCTTTCACTGCCTCCCAATGTTTCTTGCATGGGTTTGACATGTATCGACTTACTACTCCCACTGCCAATGCAATGTCTGGGCGAGTAGAAATCATTGCATACATCAAACTACCCACTGCAAATGCATATGGAATCTTATCCATTTCAGCCTGTTCTTCCTCAGAAACAGGACAATCTTGTTTTCTAAGTTTCACATATGGTGGCAATGGAACACTCAGTGCCTTTCCCTTCTCCATATTGAAACGTTGCAAAACCTTGTCAATATACTCTGTTTGAGATAACCAAATCAACTTCTTTGATCTGTCTCTCTCAATGCGCATACCAAGTATATGACTTGCCTCACCCATGTCTTTCATGTCAAACGATTTTGCCATCTTTGACTTCAAAGCTGAAATTTCTTCCAAGTGCTTGCCAGCAATCAACATGTCATCTACATACAAAATAAGGATCGGCCAACTACCATCCTTAGCCTTCTTTGTGTATAGACAGTGATCGAACTCACTACGTTTGTAGCCTTGAGAAAGCATAAACTTGTGGAATTTATGGTACCATGCCCTCGGTGATTGTTTTAAGCCATAAAGACTCTTTAACAACTGGCATACCCAATCTTCCTTGCCTTTCTCAACAAACCCTTCTGGCTGCTGCATGTAAATTTCCACATCTAAATCACCATGCAAGAACGCTGTCTTGACATCCATTTGGTGCAACACCAAATCTAATATGGCCACCAATGCAAGAAAGCATCTCAATGTAGTCATCTTGACCACCGGAGAGAAGACTTCATCAAAGTCAATGCCTTGTTCTTGCTTAAAGCCCTTGGCAACAAGCCTTGCTTTGTACTTTGGCTAACAATCATGAGCGGTGATCTTTTACCTGTAAACCGATTTACAAGGTAGAGCCTTTTTGCCCTGTGGTAATTTAACTAGCTTCCATGTCTTGTTTTTATGCAGAGCTGTCATCTCTGACTGCATGGCCAATTGCCAATTCCCGGAGTCCTTCATTTGCACTGCTTCCTTGTAACATGAAGGCTCATTGCAATCAGTCAACATGACATAGTTCATAGATGGAACAAACCTATCAGGAGGTCGCATGATACGTCCAGATCTACGCCCAATAGGTGGCTCAGGCTCAACCACAACCTGTGGTTCCACTCTATCCTGTCCTTGCTCCTCTTGAGCCCTGACATTTTGTCTTGCACGTGCAGGTCCATCTTCTTGGAAGACAACTCTTCTAATCTCCTCAACCCTCTCTGGTTTAGAATGATATTTGGATTCATTAAAGTGAACATCATTGCTGCGGACAACCTTTCTGGATTCGGGATCCCAAAGTCTGTACCCCATCTCACCAGAATTACCATAGCCTAGAAAGATGCACTTTCTACTCTTTGGCTCAAGTTTGTTCCTAAATTCCTTTGGAACGTGAGTATGTGCCTCACAGCCAAAGACTCTGAGATTCTTGTATGAGGGCATTTTTCCTGACCATACCATCTCTGGCACTGAATCCTTCTGCAAAACCTTGCTAGGAGATCTATTTACAAGATGAACAGCTGTTGATACAGCTTCAGCCCAAAACCCATTTGGCAGCTGTGCATTAGACAACATACTTCTGACCTTCTCTTGTATGGTCCTATTCATCCTCTCAGCAACACCATTTTGAGGAGGATTGTAAGGAGCAGTAAGTTCACGTTTTATACCTTTTGACTCACAAAAGTCCTGAAAAGCCTTTGAAACATACTCTCCACCATTGTCAGTGCGTAAGCATTTAAGCTTCTTGCCACTCTGATTCTCCACAAGTGTCACAAACGTTTTGAAAACACTAAACGCTTCATCCTTGTGCTTGAGAAAGTAAACCCATACTTTCCTCGAGTAATCATCTATAAATGTCATAAAGTAAGAAGCTCCCCCTAGAGATAGGTTAGGCATAGGTCCACACAAATCACTATGAACAAGTGCCAACTGTGTATCTCTTCTACTGCTTCTATGCTTATGTGGATTCTGTGTTTGCTTACCATACATACAATGTTCACAGAATTCAAAATCATTAAATGAAAATCCAGGAAAATAACCAGAACGAGACAAGATTTCCATTCCCTTCTTGGACATATGTCCTAACCGGCTATGCCACAAAGAAACGTTCGGCTGCTCGGTTACATTGATTACATTTTTAGAGACATTTGATACATAAATCATGTAAAGTCCTCCAGACTTTACTCTGTGTGCTACTGTCATAGAACCCTTGGATATCTTCCACATGTTCTGTCCAAAAGTGGTGACGTAGCCAGCATCATCAAGTAAACGTGTGCTGATCAAGCTCTTTGTAATTGCGGGAACATGTCTCACATTCTTCAGCGTGAAAGAAGAGCCATTCTGAAACTTCAATTGAACATCTCCAACACCTAAGATCTCACATGTCTGCCCATTGCCTAGCCGAACATGATCTTTAGTGGTCACATAAGAGGTAAACCACTCCTTTTTTGGAGACACATGAAGTGATCCCCTGAGTCTATAATCCAGTCACTCAGTGCATTTCCATCAAATGCTCTAAGAAGAGTTGAGTCCATTGTATTCTTCAAGAAGTAGATGTCTCCTCACACTAGACTGTCATCCTCTGCAACAGTCTTTGTCACATTTATTTCTTGAATCTTCACTGAGGACTTGTTCTTCTCACCATGGTCTTCAGCTTTCTCTTTGCCTTTTTCTGCTTTCTATTCTTTGCAGTCTCTTTTCATGTGACCCTTCTTGCCACAATGGTAGCATTCTATGTCACTCTTGCCTTTAGCACTGCGGGACTTGCTACGAGATTGATTCCTCTTTCCACCTTTGTACTTTTCTTTGGTCCTTCCTCTCACAACTAAGGCTGTTTCTTTGCCTTTGTCCATTGTCTTTCTATTGGTTTCTTCAGTAAACAGACTTCCTTCTACACATGCTATGTTCAAACCATCTGGAGGTGCAGAATTACTCAAAGCTGTGCGAAAAGTGTCCCAACTTTCCGGCAATGTGATCAACAGGAACATAGCTCTAACAGGTTCATCAAACTTGACACCTTGAGCTGACAACTGATTGTAGATTGTGTTGAATTCATTCAGATGATTGGACATAGGTGTCCCTTCTTTCATCTTCAAGTCAACAAGCTTCTTAAGCCAGTATACCTGTGAAGCTGCACTCTGCTTCTCATAAAGATCACTCAGCTTTAACCATGCTTGATAAGCCGACATCTCGTCTGCTACATTGAAGTAAACGCTTTCTGCCAAAGTCAGCATAATGGTAGAAAGTGCCAATTCATCCATTTCGCTCCATTCATCTTCGTCCATATCTTCTGGTTTTATCCCCTTGAGCTTTATATGTTTTATCTGCTTCTTTTGTACCAACACGTGCCAAATCTGCTTCTTCCACAATGGGAAATTGGTTCCATCGAGCTTCTTGATATTGTAAAGAGCAGTGTCCTGTGATCCAACCATAGCTACGCTTCACAGTGGTTTACTTTCCTGGGAAAAATTCGGCAGAGTTTCCCCTGTAAACTGACCTCTGAACCAATATCAACCTATCAAATGAACCAAGAAAGCTTCAGATTCTGCATAAATTTCGGCAAAGTCTCCTTTGTAAAATGGCTCTGGTGTACTCAAAAAACAGACCAAAAAACAGCTCAAAAAACACTGTCTCTCTATCACTGTAAGCTGCGGGTAAACCTGTCCTGCACCTGTACTGTCTCTCACTGTCATGTCACTGTCCTGTAAGCATAGACTGTGACAATGCCTCAACGACAGTAAAGCAAAGATGCAATCCCAACTGTCTAACTCACAGTCAATACATCCTAGCTGCCTATCTAAGGGTGCTCGAGGGATCGCTCCAAGACCTGTATCACCGAAAGGATCTCAACATTCGAGAATCCCCCAGCTCCATAAAAAATCACCCGACCCTCAACAAAGGCTGCAGTAAATCTGACAGTACATAGACTTCCCACAAAGTCATACATCCACAAATTTCCCACTATATGTTGAAACCGCTGCGGCGGTTGTTTGCTGCGTGACTCACAGCCAGCAAACCCTCAACAAACATACATCATCTCTGACAATACATCCCATGTGGAAGTACCTGCAATGTCAGGATGAAATCTGGAATATCAAGCAGCAAACACAAGCTACATGATGAACTAGTGGATGTCTCCTACAGTCTGTGTGTAGATGCGCCCCTGTCG
This sequence comes from Adiantum capillus-veneris, assembly GCF_014529385.1. Classification (NCBI taxonomy): domain Eukaryota; kingdom Viridiplantae; phylum Streptophyta; class Polypodiopsida; order Polypodiales; family Pteridaceae; genus Adiantum; species Adiantum capillus-veneris. The sequence goes on along the minus strand of NC_140940.1, from coordinate 138,704,250 downwards.
TATGTGACACGCCTCCAAGAACTGTGAGCCTTCCTTCGATGTGTAGACAGCCACAAATCAACACTCTCGGAGTGCCGATATCCTCAACACCTGCAGTCATAGGCCGAAAACCCCAAATTTGCAGAGTTGGATCTGCACCCACTGAGACCACGTAGTCGAAAATGGCCTGCGCAGACCTTTGTCGAAGCCGAACGGTGGCCGAGGAAACCTCAGAATGAAATTTTGACAACACCAAGCCCTTCGGGGGATCCCACAGGATTTGGGGCCGTGTCTTCGCCTGTCGAATTTCACTCTAATCTGAGCTGGTGACTCTAGCCTCCTGCAGTGCTGCCCTGAGACTCGATCTGAGCTTTGATACCAGTTGAAGGAGTTCGAGCGGAAGTGTGACACGAGAGAGAGTGCGAGAAGAAGAGCACGACGATATGGTGAACTCGCTCTACTGTAATGTGTAGAGCATAGTGAGTTCTTATTAGGTTTTTACAAAAGAATGTGTGTACATACCTGCCGGCCCGCCCACTTACCTGGGCGACCACATTGGGCTTTATACCCCAACAAAAACTTGGTGTTGAGCTTGTTGCATCAATTGACTTTGACTTTCTCTTCTGAGACATTTTCTGTAAAAAGAATGACATGTATTTAGACAAGATGGATATTAATACATCCATATGGACCTAGGGCCATAGAGTCCCCTCTATGTTGAACCATGTGGTCCTAAGTCCAATGGGTGCCAACAAAATGGTTATGGTAGTGTGATCACATGTTCTCTTATGACATTAGAGGAACTTCAAAGTAGTATCCCTTGAATGGCCTAAATACCCCTTTAGAGCCTCTACACCAACATCATTTGGCATCATGTGGCCTAAAGGCCATAGGGGTCCCTTGCATGCTAGTAAGAACCTCTCTATGCTCTACATTGGCATCCTATGGCCCTAAGTCCACAAGGTGGCCTCAATGCTTTAAAGAAATGCTTCATGAGGGTTTTCTAGCAACCTATGGCCCCAGGGCCATATGGTGCTCTCCATGGAAGTAAAAAACGCTATTTGCTCTATATTGATGAGACCTTGTGGGATGACGTCCATAGGGTCCCCTCTATGCTAGTAAGAACCTATGTTTACTCTATAATGGCACCATGTGGCCTCAAGGCCATAGGGTTCCCTCTATGCTACTAAGAGTCTCTTTGTGCTCTATGCTCTATCGTCTATGCTCTATGCTCTATCGCCTATGCTCTATGCTCTATATTAACTTCCTATGGCCCCAAGGCCACAAGGTGCCCTCATTGTTTCTAGAAAACCCTCATTGTTTTGCTATGGTCTCAAGGCCATAGCTCTCTATGCCGGTATAAAGCACTATTTGCTCTATATTGGCACCCTAAGGCCTGAAGGCCATAGGGTTGGCCTCAAGGGCCCCAAGGGTGCTTTGTATGTCAATGAAAAATACTATTTGCTCTATATTGAGAAGACCTTGTGGGCTAAAGGCCATAGGGTCCCCTCCATGCTAGTAAGAACCTCTGTTTACTCTATATTGGCACCTTGTGGCCAGAAGGCCGTAGGGTTCCCTCTATGCTAGTGAGAATCTCTCTATGCTCTATATTGACATCCTATGGCCCCAAGGCCACAAGGTGCCCTCATTGTTTCCAAAAGACCCTCATTGTTTTGGCAACCTATGTCCCCAGGGCCATAGAGTACTCTCTATGCTAGTATAAAGCACTATTTGCTCTATATTGACACCCTAAGGCCTGAAGGCCATAGGGCCCCCTCTATGTTACACAAGGTTCCCTCTATGTTTTCAATTTGAAGAAACCCTTCATGATGATTTTTGACAACCAATGGCCCTCGGTCCATAGGATGCTCTATATGCCAGTAAAAACACTATTTGCTCTATATTGGCACCATGTGACTTGAAAGCCATATGGTCCCATCTATTGTAGTAAGAGCCTCTCCATGCTCTATATTGGCATCCTTTGGCCTGAAGGCCATAGGGTCCGATCTTTGCTAGTAAGAACCAATCTATGCTCTATATTGGCACCCCCATAGGGTCCCCTGTATGCTAGTAAGAACCTCTCTATGCTCTACACATCCGATGACCCCAAGGCCACAAGTTGCCCTCTATGTTTTGAAAAAACCCTTCATGAGGGTTTTTTGGCAACCTATGGACCCAGGGCCATAGGGTGCTCTCTATGCCATTGAAAAACCCTCATTGTTTTGGTACCCTATGGCCCCATGTATAAAGCACTATTTGGTCTCTCTATGCTAGTAATAACCGATCTTTGCTCTATATTGGTACCCTTTGTCCTGAAGGCCATAGGGTCCGCCCTGTGCTAGTAAGAACTCATCTATTCTCTATATTGAAGCCCTATGGCCTGAAGTCCATAGGGTCCCCTGTATGCTAGTAAGAACCTCTCTATGCTCTACACATACTATGACCCCAAGGGCACAAGGTGCCCTCTATGTTTTGCAGAAACCCTTCATGAGGGTTTTTTGGCAACCTATGAACCAAGGGCCATAGGGTGCTCTCTATGCCAATAAAAACACTATTTGCTCTATATTGAGGAGACTTTGTGGGCTGAAGGCCATAGGGTCCCCTCTATGCTAGTAGGAACCTCTGTTTTCTCTATGTTGACACCTTGTGGCCTGAAGGCCATTGGGTTCCCTCTATGCTAGTAAGAAGCTCTCTATGCTCTATGCTCTATATTGACATCCTATGGCCCCAAGGCCACAAGGTTCCCTCATTGTTTCGAAAAAACCCTCATTTCTTTCGTACCCTATGGCCCCAGGTATAAAGCACTATTTGGTCTCTCTATGCTAGTAAGAACCGATCTATGCTTTATATTGGCACCCTATGGCCTTCAGGCCATAGGGTCCCCTGTATGCTATTAAGAACCTCTCTATGCTCTGCACATCCGATGACCCCAAGGCCGCAAGTTGCCCTCTATGTTATGAAGAAACCCTTCATGAGGGTTTTTTGGCAACCTATGGACCCAAGGCCATAGGGTGCTCTCTATGCCATTGAAAAACCCTCATTGTTTTGGCACCCTATGGCCCCAGGTATAAAGCACTATTTGGTCTCTCTATACTAATAAGAACCGATCTATGCTCTATATTAGCACCCTTTGGCTTAAAGGCCATAGGGTCCGCTCTTTGCTAGTAAGAACCAATCTATGCTCTATATTGGCATCCTATGGCCTGAAGGCCATAGGGTCCCCTGTATGCTAGTAAGAACCTCTCTATGCTCTACACATCCTATGACCCCAAGGGCACAAGGTGCCCTCTATGTTTTGAAGAAACCCTTCATGAGGGTTTTTTGGCAACCTATGGACCGAGGGCCATAGGGTGCTCTCTATGCCAGTAAAAACACTATTTTCTCTATATTCAAGAGACCTTGTGGGCTGAAGGCCATAGGGTCCCCTCTATGCTAGTAAGAACCTTTGTTTTCTCTACGTTGACTTCCTGTGGCATGAAGGCCATAGGGTTCCCTCTATGCTAGTCACAAGCTCTTTATGCTCTATGCTCTACACTCTATATTGATATCTTATGGCCCCAAGGCCACTAGGTGCCCTTATTGTTTTGGCACCCTATGGCCCTAGGTATAAAGCACTATTTGGTCTCTCTATGCTAATAAGAACCGATCTATGCTCTATATTGGCACCCTATGGCCTGAAGGCCATAGGGTCCCCTGTATGCTAGTAAGAACCTCTATATGCTCTACACATCCTATGACCCCAAGGGCACAAGGTTCCCTCTATGTTTTGAAGAAACCCTTCATGAGGGTTTTTTGGAAACCTATGGACCGAGGGCCATAGGGTGCTCTCTATGCCATTAAAAACACTATTTTCTCTATTTTGAGAAGACCTTGTGGGCTGAAGGCCATAGGGTCCCCTCTATGCTAGTAAGAACCTCTGTTTTCTCTATGTTGACTTCCTGTGGTCTGAAGGCCATAGGGTTCCCTCTATGTTAGTAAGAAGCTCTCTATGCTCTATGGTATATATTGACATCCTATGGCCCCAAGGCCACAAGGTGCCCTCATTGTTTTGGCACCCTATGGCCCCAGGTATAAAGCACTATTTGGTCTCTCTATGCTAATAAGAACCGATCTATGCTCTATATTGGCACCCTATGGCCTTCAGGCCATAGGGTCCCCTGTATGCTAGTAAGAACCTCTCTATGCTCTACACATTCTATGACCCCAAGGGCACAAGGTGCCCTCTATGTTTTGAACAAAACCCTTCATGAGTATTTTTTGGCAACCTATGGCTTGAGGGCCATAGGGTGCTCTCTATGCCAGTAACAAACATTATTTTCTCTATATTGATGAGACCTTGTGGACTGAAGGCCATAGGGTCCCCTCTGTGCTAGTAAGAACCTCGGTTTTCTCTATATTGACACCCTGTGGCTTGAAGGCCATAGGGTTCCCTCTATGGTAGTAAGAAGCTCTCTATGCTCTATGCTCTATATTGAGATCCTATGGCCCCAAGGCCACAACGTGCCCTCATTGTTTTGAAAAAACCCTCATTGTTTTGGCACCCTATGGCCATAGGTATAAAACACTATTTGGTGTCTCATGCTAGTAAGAACCAATCTATCCTCTATATTGTCACCCTATGACTTAAAGGCCATAGGGTCCCCTGTATGCTAGTAAGTAACTCTCTATGCTCTACACATCCTATGACCCCAAGGCCACAAGTTTCTCTCTATGTTTTCAAGAAACCCTTTATGAGGGTTTTTTGGCAACTATGGACCCAGGGCCATAGGGTTCTCTCTATGCCATTGAGAAGACCTTGTGGGCTGAAGTCCATAGGGTCCCCTCTATGCTAGTAAGAACCTCTATTTTCTCTACGTTGACAACCTATGGCCTGAAGGCCATAGGGTTCTCTCTATGCTACTAAGAAGTTCTCTATGCTTTATGCTCTATATTGACATCATATGGCCCCAAGGCCATAAGGTGCCCTCATTGTTTTGTCACCCTATGGCCCCAGGTATAAAGCACATTTGGTCTCTCTATGATAGTAAGAACCGATCTATGCTCTATATTGGCACCCTATGGCCTGAAGGGCATAGGATCCCCTGTATTCTAGTAAGAACTTCTCTATGCTCTACACATCCTATGACCCCAAGGGCTCAAGGTGTCCTCTATATTTTGAAGAAACCCTTCATGAGGGTGCTTTGGAAACCTATGGACCGAGGGCCATAGGGTGCTCTCTATGCTAGTAAAAAACACTATTGGGTCTATATTGAGGAGACCTTATGGGCTGAAGGCCATAGGGTCCCCTCTATGCTAGTAAGAACCTCTGTTTTCTCTATATTGACACCCTGTGGCCTAAAGGCCATAGGGTTCCCTCTATGGTAGTAAGAAGCTCTCTATGCTCTATGCTCTATGCTCTATATTGAGATCCTATGGCCCCAAGGCCACAAGGTGCCCTCATTGTTTTTTGTCACCCTATGGCCCCAGGTATAAAGCACTATTGGGTGTCTCTATGCTAGTAAGAACCAATCTATCCTCTATATTGGCACCCTATGACCTGAAGGCCATAGGGTCCCCTGTATGCTAGTAAGTAACTCTCTATTCTCTACACATCCTATGACTCCAAGGCCACAAGTTGCCCTCTATGTTTTGAAGAAACCCTTCATGAGGGTTTTTTGGCAACCTATGGACCCAGGGCCATAGGGTTCTCTCTATGCCATTGAGGAGACCTTGTGGAATGAGGACCATAGGGTCCCCTCTATGATAGTAAGAACCTCTGTTTTCTCTACGTTGACACCCTCTAGCCTGAAGACCATAGGGTTCCCTCTATGTTAGTAAGAAGCTCTCTATGCTCTATGTTCTATGCTCTATATTGACATCCTATGGCCCCAAGGCCACAAGGTGCCCTCATTGTTTTGGCACCCTATGGCCCCAGGTATAAAGCACTATTTGGTCTCTCTATGCTAATAAGAACCGATCTATGCTCTATATTGGCACCCTATGGCCTGAAGGCCATAGGGTCCCCTGTATGCTAGTAAGAACCTCTCTATGCTCTACACATCCTATGACCCCAAGGGCACAAGGTGCCCTCTATGTTTTGAAGAAACCCTTCATGAGGGTTTTTTGGAAACCTATGGACCGAAGGCCATAGGATGCTCTCTATGCCAGTAAAAAACACTATTTGCTCTATATTGAGGAGACCTTGTGGGGGTGAAGGCCATAGGGTCCCCACTATGCTAGTAAGATCCTATGTTTTCTCTATATTGACACCCTGTGGCCTGAAGGCCATAGGGTTCTCTCTATGGTAGTAAGAAGATCTCTATGCTCTATGCTCTATATTGAGATCCTATGGCCCCAAGGCCACAAGGTGCCCTCATTGTTTCGAAAAAATCCTCATTGTTTTGGCACCCTATGGCCACAGTTATAAAGCACTATTTGGTGTCTCTATGCTAGTAAGAATCGATCTATCCTCTATATTGGCACCCTATGACCTGAAGGCCATAGGGTCCCTTGTATGCTAGTAAGTAACTCTCTATGCTCTACACATCCTATGACCCCAAGGCCACAAGTTGCTCTCTATGTTTTGAAGAAACCCTTCATGAGAGTTTTTTGGCAACCTGTGGACCCAAGGCCATAGGGTTCTCTCTATGCCATTGAGGAGACCTTGTGGGCTGGCGGCCATAGGGTCCCTTCTATGCTAGTAAGAACCTCGGTTTTCTCTATATTGACACCCTGTGGCTTGAAGGCCATAGGGTTCCCTCTATGGTAGTAAGAAGCTCTCTATGCTCTATGGTCTATATTGAGATCCTATTGCCCCAAGGCCACAAGGTGCCCTCATTGTTTTGAAAAAACCCTCATTGTTTTGGCACCCTATGGCCACAGGTATAAAACACTATTTGGTGTCTCTATGCTAGTAAGAACCAATCTATCCTCTATATTGGCACCCTATGACTTGAAGGCCATAGGGTCCCTTGTATGCTAGTAAGTAACTCTCTATGCTCTACACATCCTATGACCCCAAGGCCACAAGTTTCTCTCTAAGTTTTGAAGAAACCCTTCATGAGGGTTTTTTGGCAACTATGGACCCAGGGCCATAGGGTTCTCTCTATGCCATTGAGGAGACCTTGTGGGCTGAAGTCCATAGGGTCCCCTCTATGCTAGTAAGAACCTCTATTTTCTCTACGTTGACAACCTATGGCCTGAAGGCCATAGGGTTCTCTCTATGCTACTAAGAAGTTCTCTATGCTTTATGCTCTATATTGACATCCTATGGCCCCAAGGCCATAAGGTGCCCTCATTGTTTTGTCACCCTATGGCCCCAGGTATAAAGCACATTTGGTCTCTCTATGATAGTAAGAACCGATCTATGCTCTATATTGCCACCCTATGGCCTGAAGGGCATAGGATCCCCTGTATTCTAGTAAGAACTTCTCTATGCTCTACACATCCTATGACCCCAAGGGCACAAGGTGTCCTCTATATTTTGAAGAAACCCTTCATGAGGGTGCTTTGGAAACCTATGGACCGAGGGCCATAGGGTGCTCTCTATGCTAGTAAAAAAAACTATTGGGTCTATATTGAGGAGACCTTATGGGCTGAAGGCCATAGGGTCCCCTCTATGCTAGTAAGAACCTCTGTTTTCTCTATATTGACACCCTGTGGCCTAAAGGCCATAGGGTTCCCTCTATGGTAGTAAGAAGCTCTCTATGCTCTATATTGAGATCCTATGGCCCCAAGGCCACAAGGTGCCCTCATTGTTTTTTGTCACCCTATGGCCCCAGGTATAAAGCACTATTGGGTGTCTCTATGCTAGTAAGAACCAATCTATCCTCTATATTGGCACCCTATGACCTGAAGGCCATAGGGTCCCCTGTATGCTAGTAAGTAACTCTCTATTCTCTACACATCCTATGACTCCAAGGCCACAAGTTGCCCTCTATGTTTTGAAGAAACCCTTCATGAGGGTTTTTTGGCAACCTATGGACCCAGTGCCATAGGGTTCTCTCTATGCCATTGAGGAGACCTTGTGGACTGAGGGCCATAGGGTCCCCTCTATGATAGTAAGAACCTCTGTTTTCTCTACGTTGACACCCTCTAGCCTGAAGACCATAGGGTTCCCTCCATGCTAGTAAGAAGCTCTCTATGCTCTATGTTCTATGCTCTATATTGACATCCTATGGCCCCAAGGCCACAAGGTGCCCTCATTGTTTTGGCACCCTATGGCCCCAGGTATAAAGCACTATTTGATCTCTCTATGCTAATAAGAACCGATCTATGCTCTATATTGGCACCCTATGGCCTGAAGGCCATAGGGTCCCCTGTATGCTAGTAAGAACCTCTCTATGCTCTACACATCCTATGACCCCAAGGGCACAAGGTGCCCTCTATGTTTTTAAGAAACCCTTCATGAGGGTTTTTTGGCAACCTATGGACCGAAGGCCATAGGATGCTCTCTATGCCAGTAAAAAAAACTATTTGCTCTATATTGAGGAGACCTTGTGGGGGTGAAGGCCATAGGGTCCCCTCTATGCTAGTAAGAACCTATGTTTTCTCTATATTGACACCCTGTGGCCTAAAGGCCATAGGGTTCTCTCTATGGTAGTAAGAAGATCTCTATGCTCTATGCTTTATATTGAGATCCTATGGCCCCAAGGCCACAAGGTGCCCTCATTGTTTTGAAAAAATCCTCATTGTTTTGGCACCCTATGGCCACAGTTATAAAGCACTATTTGGTGTCTCTATGCTAGTAAGAATCGATCTATCCTCTATATTGGCACCCTATGACGTGAAGGCCATAGGGTCCCTTGTATGCTAGTAAGTAACTCTCTATGCTCTACACATCCTATGACCCCAAGGCCACAAGTTGCTCTCTATGTTTTGAAGAAACCCTTCATGAGGGTTTTTTGGCAACCTGTGGACCCAAGGCCATAGGGTTCTCTCTATGCCATTGAGGAGACCTTGTGGGCTGGCGGCCATAGGGTCCCCTCTATGCTAGTAAGAACCTTTGTTTTCTCTACATTGACACCCTTGGAAGGCCATAGGGTCCCCTGTATGCTAGTAAGAACCTCTCTATGCTCTACACATCTTATGACCCTAAAGGCACAAAGTGCCCTATATGTTTTAAAGAAACCCTTCATGAGGGCTTTTTGGCAACCTATGGACCGAGGCCCATAGGGTGCTGTCCATGCAAGTAAAAAATACTATTTGCTCTATGTTGAGGAGACCTTGTGGGCTGACGGCCATAGGGTCCCCTCTATGCTAGTAAGAATCTTTGTTTTCTCTATAATGACACCCTGTTGCCGGAAGTCCATAGGGTCCCCTCTATGCTAGTAAGAATCTCTCTATGCTCTATGCTCTATATTGACATCCTTTGGCCCCAAGTCCACAAGGTGCCCTCAATTTTTCAAAATAACCCTCATTGTTTTGGCAACCTATGGCCCCAGGGCCATAGAGTGCTCTCTATGCCGGTATAAAGCACTATTTGGTCTATATTGTTCATCACCTCCTTGTGTGTGTGTGTATGTGTGTGTGTGTGTGTGAGAGAGAGAGAGAGTGAGATTGAGCATTGCGGCGGCACGACGGCGGTGAAGCGGTTGAGCGCGACGTAGCGGCGTCTCCTTCTTCTTCGCGGCGAGGAATCCTCCACGGCAGGAGCATAGAGCGGTGAGTGAAACACCATTGCCCTCTTTTGAGCTTACTAGTTAAGCTAGTTGTGTGCTTGGAGCCGTCTGTGGCTCTCACACAGTGTTAGGCAAGGCCCTTGCTTTGACAGTGCGGCAAGGAGCGCACAGCCATTTTGGCATACCTCTAGCCTGCTCATTTTCAGCCCTTTCCTCATCAAGTACATCATGTACATATGCACCATTAATAGGCTGATCTGTAACATTTTTGGAAACCCCCATAGGATGTACATTTGCCTCATGGGAATTTACATTCGAACTTCCACCACTGAAAAGAGGTAACAAAGCGTCATAAATGTCCTATGAGTTTACATTATTGTCTCTAGTACATGACAGCAAGGGATGAACAGAATCTTCCACAAACACTACATCCCATGAAACCATAATACGCTTTGTTTGCAGATAATACAATCTGTAACCTTTGCTTTCAGCACTATAACCAACAAAAATACATTTGACAGCCTTCTCATCCAATTTTTTGTGTTGTGTTTGTGGCACCTAAGCATATGCCAAACAACCAAAACCACGCATGTGCTCAATAGAAGGCTTTCTATCATGCCATGATTCATATGGAGTAATAGACTGCAAAGCTTTTGTAGGACACCTGTTAAGTAAATAAGTGGCACACATGATGGCCTCAAGCCAAAAAGAATGCGGCAAAGCTTGACTTTTGACCATACATCGTGCCATTTCTGTAAGTGATCTGTTTTTCCTCTCAGTAACACCATTTTGTTGAGGAGTATAAGGCACTATACATTGGTGTTTTATCCCATGACTAGCTAGGAATGCATTAAATTCATGAGACATATAATCCCCCCTCGATCGGAGCAGAGGGTGCCCATAGTACATTTCGAGACATTTTCAGCCATAGCTAGTAATTGTTTGAAGCACATAAAAACTTCGGACTTCGCTTTAAGTGGAAATACGCATTCATTTCTGGAGTAATCATCAATGAAAGTCACAAAGTAAAGGTAATTGCCCAAGTACGGAGTTTGCATGGGTCCAGAAACACCACTATGCACAAGCTGCAACCTACATGTGGCCCTAACTGAACCATCCTTGGGAAACTTCAAATGCCGCATCTTACCCAAAATACAGCCTTCACAAACATGTTTGATAGGTGCTTCAAGAGGTGGAAAAGAAGCAACCATATCAAATTTCTACAAGCACAGTAAACTGGCAAAATTCAGATGACCAAAACGTGCATGCCAAAGTTTTCCATCTGAAATAGCCCTTGAATCTGCAAACTGAATTTACAAAATTTGGCCCACACTTGTCAAAGTGAGCTTGTACAGCCCATGGGACAAAAGGCCAGATGCAACAATTTCATCACCAAAACTGAGATCATGAACTGTACATATGTCATCCACAAACTTGAGTACAAGTCCAAGTCTAGCAAGTGTAGATACAGACAAAAGATTCTTCTTCATCCCAGGTACATACAGTGCATCAGCAAGTGTGAAAGAACTGCCATTTGCAATAGTAAGCACAATCTTTTCAACTCCTTCAACCGGATAAGAGGCATTGTTGACACAAGTGACTGAATTCCCATGAGGGATAGACTCGAGAGAGGTGAACAATTTACGATGTGAGGTAATGGGCTTTGTATCACCACTGTCGAAATACCACACATGTGAATCTGTAGAAACTGACATGCATGCATCATGGACAGCAGGATTGTAAGTGCACTCTGCACTAACATCAGCATCACAGTCTCCTTTCACAAAAGACTCAACAATAGCTGCATTTGTAGTGGAACCAACATTTGCAGTGGAACCACCCTCTTTGCCTCTTTGGCTTTACAGTAATGGCAATGCATCTTCTTTTTTCCCTTATCACCAAAATTTCTAAACGAATTGTTGCCAACAGCAGCATTAGGAACATGTGATTTTCCACTTTAGAAGAACCATAAGAAGTGTCTGCATTGCTGTTACCACCCTTTCTTTGAGAAGCAATAAAAGCATGTTCAATTGTACGCTGTCTAGTCCTATTTTTTCTAGAAAGTGACTCTTGCAACAGCAATGTGCACAATGCGTCAAACTTGACAACTTTAGGATTTCCTTGGGTCATAAGTTTCCAAGTACTAGCAAAACGTGAGGAGTAATGGTGCGCTTCACAGACAATGCAATCAATGCATGAGCCTGCACATCCTTTACATCCCAACAAGATTCTTCTACCGTAGGCAAAACAACTCTAACATCAGAAATCCTTGCAGCAAGAATTGCCACATCCTCAACATCGCCTACATCCTCAGAACGAGGACGTACATCAATGCCCTGAACAATATTCTAGACACCCTTTGACATAAGAACAGGCTGCATCATGTAAGCCCACATAGGGTAATTGTCCCCATCCAACCCGTCCTCAGCAGCAAACATCTTGAACACATCTGTGTTGTTGTCATCAATGAAAAATGCATGTACCTGATGTGAAAACTGCCCAAATTGAGGAGAAACTGAGTGAGACCAGCACGTGCTATATAGCACAACACGCAGTAGACTATATGGGACCTGTTATGCAGTATTTGGCACTGACAAAAAATTTGCACAAAATGACGAAATTGCTTGTGCAAGCCAGCTGTAGTGGAAACGGAGGCCGAAATGAGCCCGATCAAAAATCTGAGCAAAGTAAGCTCTAATAGCTTGCTCGAAATTTTGGTTGACCTCTTGCGAACGCTCGCCAAATCTCATTGAGATCAAAGAAAATGAGCAGGCGTGTACTGGAGCTGCTGACACGACTAAGCCCGGGAGGGTGCAACCTGCTCTGATACCAATTGTTGGAATTAGGGTTGCAGGAAAACACACACAGCTTGGAGAAGATGAAGGAAGCTCAAGTCACACAATAGAGAGTGCATTACTTAGTGTGCAATGAAAAGATAGATAGCCCTAGAGTGATGGGCGTATATACAATGGTCAAGAAAAAAACCTCCTAAAGAGGGAAAAAATGCCCCGGCGGTCCTAGTGTGTTCACACACATCATTACCACATGTATATGGTAACACTTTATACCCTATCAATTGGTTGAGTGGGCAAGAGGTTTGAAATTGGAGTGCAAAAACGTGTTGTTGGGAGAACAAGAACAAGGGGCACCTCTATGGCAATGTCTCCCAATAGCGCTCAAGACACAATATCAGTACCACAAACCATATCAAAAGAAATTTCACAGCATCACAACTCAAAGGTAAGCGAGGGCCTTGGGAAGCACACACCCACCCAAAAGAGTCTTACAGGATGGCAAGCGAGTTTCTTCGAGCAATGAAAAAAATGAGCGAGTCCTTCAATAAAGTTTTTTGTGAACTAGAGAGATTTTCAAACGTGACAAGGGAAAAGAGATGGTCCTAGAGTATAACAAAGACATAATTAAAGAGACATTGCAAATCACATTTACAAACCATAAACCAAAATATTCTTACACACAAACCAATGTATTTTAAGTGAAATGACGATGCCTTTTCAAACAATATAGTACAAAAGAGCCACGGTAGTTGTTGTGATAGGGAATTGTGGGCCAATGTGAGAATGGGCCTCACAAACAACCTACGTGTCCATGTGGTGTTGGTAGGACAACTATAGCCAAAGAGAATGATTATTTCTTTGCTATCCCACATACACATTTTAAGGCTACATTCAGGGGTGTTTCCTCTATGTCTCTTGCTTTGATTGGCAAAGAAAGTTTATGTTGATTGTCAAGGATACTAGTTGTTGGGTTCCCTAAGAAACCATGGTCTTCCATCTTGCATTTGTGCGGGAAGTGCAAACGCAAAGCTTCAAGCAATTAGAAAGTGAAGATGTAGCCAAAAAAACAACTAATAGGAAATTTTGGGTTAGACCTTTCTATGCACCTGCAGCCACCCTTTGTGAACCTAAATTCTTCATCTAAAGTTAGACTTAGTACTACTATATTTCATCTTTGTTGTCCAAGATTATAATCTACTTTTCAATATTTTTTTGATATATAGCAAGCCACAAAGGTGTTGTTCTCTTGCATAATGTTTGCAAAAAAATGAAGTTTAGTGTACTTTTAATCGATGCAAATGACGAGTGCTATTTTAGAGAGTTGCAAAGGTTGTCACTCCATTTTGGGCTACTGTTATTGATGACAACCCCAAGTGGTATTATAGTTGCTTTAATTAAATATGGATGATGAGTGTTAATTTATAGTCGCATTATCACCATCTACAATTTATCTCGTTATTTTGAGCCTTTCAACTAATTGTGCCTTTATTAAAATTTATCTAGATCCATGCATAGCCTACGCATAATCTAGTTAAAATCACCCCAACAACCAATAGACCAGGCCCTTTCATGCCCCACTTAAACCACACAATCTTTCTACTCCTCCCCACTAGTTATGCGTTGTAAGCGAACAAAAAGGATGGTGCTCACTTCCTCTTTTCACATGTATAAGGCAAAATAGCCCGTTAGTTGTGAACAGACCAGCCAACATATGTAATTCTCCCCATCAAGTATCTATTCCTATCAAAATCAATTGCTACATGTGTTGGAAATCTACCACTACATGATTGGCCCCTTTCACCAACTCTTATCACCATTGCATCTCTCCTTGTATGCACATTATAGCCGGTTTAATAGTGGTGCTCTCTACAAGTGAGGCAGCTCTCATCCTGGTCAAGCTCTATAAAAGCAACTATACCCCACTACCATCTGAGGTGCCATTCAAGCCATTAAATTAGAGGGATTGTAATACCAATTAGACTTGTCATCAATAAAAATAGCCCAAAATAGAGTGACAACCTTTGCAGCTCTCTGCAATAGCACTGATCACATCGCTAGCTAGAACTCGTATTGCATCTCTCCTTGATTGCACATTATAGCCGGTTTAATAGTGGTGCTCTCTACAAGTGAGGCAGCTCTCATCCTGGCCAAGCTCTATAAAAGCAACTATACCCCACTACCATCGAGGTGCCATTCAAGACATTAAATTAGAGGGATTGTAATACCAATTAGACTTGTCATCAATAACAATAGCCCAAAATAGAGTGACAACCTTTGCAGCGCTCTGCAATAGCACTGATCACATCGCTAGCTAGAACTCGTATGCACCGATGAAGACTACTTAGGAGTATGTGGTACAGTTTTTTAAAATAAAAAGAAGAGGAAAATCAAAAGAAATCCTCGTGATGCAGTCTACATAAAAAGGTCAAACTTCAGTTGGATGGTCACACTGCGCGCTAGATGGCGGCACATGCGTATGCGATAAGTGTGTAGTGAAGGCTAGGACTCTCTCTCTCTCTCTCTCTCTCTCTCTCTCTCTCTCTCTCTCTCTCTCTCTCTCTCTCTCTCTCTCTCTCTCTCTCTCTCTCTCTCTCTCTCTCTCTCTACACACACACACACACACACACATATGAAGGGTGCATGGAAGGTTCTGTATTTGTGATGCGATCCACAGTATTACAACACTCTTTTTCTATCTACAAGTTATAATTGAAGAAGCCCATTATGGACTGCAGCTTGGGCCTCTTGAATTACAGGTCTTGAGTTCAACTCTCGTCAGATGGGTCTTTAAAGTCTCTTGGGATAATTTCCTATGACGTTAAAATCACCATCGTCTTCCTCTTCTCTCTCTTGTCTCTCTCTCTCTCTCTCTCTCTCTCTCTCTCTCTCTCTCTCTCTCTCTCTCTCTCTCTCTCTCTCTCCCCCCCCCCCCTTCCTCCCCCGAGGTTTAGCCCTAGTCCATGACAAGTTGTAGCCACAGTGATATCTGTTTGCATTTGACAAGCTATAACCTAGCGCTCTCTCTCTCTCTCTCTCTCTCTCTCTCTCTCTCTCTCTCTCGTGACACAATCCACGAGGTCATTGTGTGCCCTAAAAGGTATTAGGTAGGTTCAAATGCAATGATTTGATTTTTAAAAAAAACAAAAACAAAAACCTTATTGGTATATGCTATCAAACGGCATTAGAGCCGAGTTCCACAGTATATTAATGATGTTAGCAACAGTAAGGTGAATTTCCTATGCAATGGTCACAGTTCACGCCTTTTATTTTAGCA
The DNA here is from genome assembly GCF_014529385.1 of Adiantum capillus-veneris. Taxonomy (NCBI): domain Eukaryota; kingdom Viridiplantae; phylum Streptophyta; class Polypodiopsida; order Polypodiales; family Pteridaceae; genus Adiantum; species Adiantum capillus-veneris. The sequence continues at coordinate 138,688,603 of NC_140940.1, read as the reverse complement.
AATTTAGGGAAACACGATCCTAGATTTTTGAAATGTCCTTAATACACACTAAGCTAGATGGTCACACTAAGCTAGATGGTCACACTGAGATGTACACTTTTGGTGCTCCTGAAATGAAGGAGTAAAACAAGGTAAAGTAAAGTAAAGCACCTTAAATAAGGGAAGAATAAACGTGCCACCCTTTGTTTTCACAAATGGTGAAGGGTGGTGGGACAAAGATTCAAAGATTCTCTCAACAACAACAAAAATGATGCATTAGTCTATAGCATGTAGCAACGGGCAATGACGAAGCAGGTAGATTTGCAACATTATTAACTTGAAAGGACGGATACAACATTGCAAGAGAGAGAGAGAGAGAGAGAGAGAGAGAGAGAGAGGGCAAAGAACTTTATAGAGAAGAAAATGCTATAAAAAAAAATTAAAGGAGAAAAGAAACACCTCTTTATATGGACACAAAAGGTCTTTTGACTTTCCACCTTCATATGTCTCTTGACTTTCCACATTCATCTCTTTGTTTATTTCCTAAACTCACCCTTCACTTATGCACTTCACATGTTTTGAAAGAATTTATTTTTAACTTTCAAACTACTACTTTCACTAGTTCATAGTGAGGCTCGGCTCTTAGTCCTGCTTGCGAACACTGTTGCAACCAGTCTGCACCGGTGCAGACTGGTTTCGACAGCTTGGAGAGGGTTAAGGAGTAGGCAACACGCGGAGGCTAGATGAACCTGTTGACTTGAACGAACATTGCTGCTAGAACCAGTTTGCACCAGTGCGGACTGGTTTCGACAACTTACAGAGGGCTAAGACGGAGGCAACATTTGGTGGATGGAGGGGCATGACAATTGCTACAGCGGCGATGCTTTTGGCTCCCATGAATTCTGTTGCACCTGTCGTTTGGTACACCATAGACTTGCATGCAAACGGACTACTCATGACTCTTCAAGGATCACTATCCCACCACCTATAACTATGCTTACGATGATGCCAGCAGCACAAACCGGGGAGTCGAGGCTCTATGCCATGCGCATGTGCAGGTTAAGGCAAGCAGGTCGTCATGGCGAGAGATAGCCTAATTGAAGTAAAAAGAGAAGCCCTGAGTATTACCCTACACAACGTCAATGGTAGCTTGGTTGTAGGAAAACCCTACTGAGAATGGCAATGGATTAGCAGAGTGCTACGAAGGATTAAGCTGCAGCATGCAGGGCCTACATGTAGTTATTTTGATCATGGCGGCTGCGTAAGAGAGAGGGCAAGTGCATGAGATGAAAAGAGAGATGGGCGGTGTAGAAGCGTCTGAAGCAGAGAAGGGTACCTAGTACCATGAAACATACAAACACACACACATATACACACACTCTTATAAGTACAACTTATGTACCACTCTCATTCCTCTCAGCGAGCGAGTACAACCTCTCTTCCCCTCTCTGTTTCATTTGAGCGACAAGTACAATCAAGATTCGGCTTCAAAAAGTTCTTTTAAAGGAAAAATTACCAAATTACCTTCTAATTTGTGGAAATTCCCAATATCCCCCTCAAATTTTAGAAACTCACAGAATACCCCCCCGTCCCCCCCCCCCCCCCCCCCCCCCCCCCCCCCCCCCCCCCTCCCCTCCCGCCTCAAAAAAAAATTAAAATAATAAAAATTTGTCATACATTCTCAAAATGCCCTTCAAATTTTCCAAAATTCCCAAAATACTGGTGGCTGTGAGATTAAATTTCTCCAAAGATAAATAATTTTGTAGCTCTTCATAAGAAGACTATTGTCTACCAATAGAAGATGCTAAAATTAGAATTTCAATCAGTTATATAGGATTTGGAAATATGGGCTTGTATATATGGGCTTCAGTTAGTTTTCCACATCCAGCTGCAAGCAGGGAGGTCACAATTGTAGCCTCTCGGGTTTTGCGGTTGATTTGTTCCAAATGTCCATCAAAGGCCTTCGTCGTAAAAAGCATAAGAGATTCAAATTTTGTGCTTATGGGGATGGCACTACCGACCTGAGCTACAATGACATGGTAGAGGCTCGCAAAGCCAAGGTAGCTCCCTGTCTCTATGTCTCTCTCCCCTTCTCTCTCACACGGTTCAAAACTCGTCGAGCGCTTGAAATTATTTTACAAAAAATTTTATGTTCCTTTTCCATCTTTGCTTATGGTCACTGAAACAATTTTTTGAGACTTGAACCATGGTGTATGTTTATACTAAAATGTGGTAAAAGATGGCATCGCTTGCGTTGTTTGGCGATGGTGAATGTATCGGGGAGATGCCAGGAGAGGGATCCCAAGAAGGTGATGCTCTCACAGAGGAAGCCACCGGCCCTGTCAACGGGACACTCTACATGAAAGACATACCCTGTCCGTCGTGAAAAATTCTATGTGACAGCATACGTGGCCAACTCCTAGGGTGAGTATCTCTACCTTGCACAAGGATCTCTAAATTTTGTAGAATTGGTAGCTTGATGGCCCTGCTTGGCCTCAATTGATGGACAAACATGCATGTTTCTGCAAAGTGAAACTACTATGAAACGAGCTCTATGCTATGGCAACATGTACGTGAGGGTGATAGATAGAGCATGCCACCCCATGCACTTAGCATGGGGGTAAGGCATGCACTTCTCATTGCCGAGGTCGGGAGTTCATGACACATGAGTAGAATACATGTTGAACTTTTTGGTCAACTACTGCTAACCAGTTGTAGTTGACTCCTGTTGTTGCAGTTGATTGGCAACCAACTCAGGTTGCTTTGCCATGAGCTACCCTATATATAACTAAACTCGTATGCTATGCTACCCCATATATGAAATTAATAGAATTTTCAAACAACTTCAATAGTCTCTGGTTGTGGGGTTGTGGGTCTACTAGATCTATAGGTGGAGTTGTTTCTTTGCACATTAACTATACTTCCGCTCCCTCTCTTATAAGTTGGTCTCCATAAGGTCCCAAATGATCCTATCTCTATCTGTCATCTACATGGAAGCATACAGATATATATCCTCTCTATATGTTTTCTCACTCACATGCACGTGCATGCGTGCATGCGCACGTGCACACACATACACAACCTCTCTCTCCCTCTCTCTCTCTCTCTCTCTCTCTCTCTCTATCAATTAACTCTTTTATTGGCCTCTCTCTCTCTCTCTCGCTTTCCTCTCAACATTTATTCCTCTCTCTAGTGATCTCTCTCTCTTTCTCTACATGTCATCCCCCTCTATGTCTACATTATTCTCTTTCCTATATTTCTTCTATACGTTAAGAGTGTTTACTATCTCAAGAGGGCTATGAAAGATCAAGTGCTATGTGAGGACCTCATCAAAGAGGCTACATGTAGAGCTTCTGATTTCTTATGCAAGATGCTCTGAACTTTTTCATTTGAGGAGCGGCTAGGAGATATCACTATGTAGAGGCTACCAGTTGGGGTGGTTTCTGCCAAGCCTCTTAGCTCATGTCAAATTCTTTATAGATCTCTTCATTTCAATAGGGCAATAAAAGATTACACATGGAGACCCTTAATGTTTTGGTTGTGCAATGATTATCAAAATATATTTTGTGCATATTTCCCTATCCATGCCCATCTCTATAATACTTGTATGACATGACCAAAATTGAGAACAATTGCCTCTTGTGTCTTCAAAAACTTGTTTGCAACTGTGTAAAATGAGTAGACACATTACTGTGTATGGCCCTCCACGAGGTCGAAGACTAGGGCTTATGCTTGATAGTCACATGCATGAGATCAAAGTGGACACTACTAAGAAACATTTCAACATTGATGGGAGAGAATTCTTTCTACATTATCTCACTTTGTCATGGAGCATGTAAAGCTTGAGCCCAAAGAAAATAATATAGGAGAGCATGTTTATGCTCTTGAATCTTGAACATGAGGTTTTTCAAATTTTCAAGGTTATTTTGTATACTTCTCGTAGACTTACTCGAAGTTTGTTAGTTCTAGCCTTTTTTGGTGTTTTTGATGCATCCGCAATCGACCACTTTATATGTACTTCTATGACTTGGGATTTTATTAGGGTGGCTACTTTTTGGTAATTTTAGATGCATGACCCATTTGTGTTGATAAGATGGTCAAATTTAAAATGACATGAGCATTTGCTTCAATATACCTTGCACTTGCATCAATTTTGTCAAGGGTGTTGCTTCGGTCGGTTTTCTTTGCTTGTTGATTGGAAAGCCCCACCCAAAAGACCACAATTGAAACTAGGAAGCACCTGTCCTGGCATGGTATTATAGTACATGCCGACCAATACCCCTGAGGAAAGAGCTTCCCACTTCACCAACTGCATGCGGGTTACCACATCATGTATCGTGCGAGAAAAAGAATGCATTTTCCAAACCAGAAAACTCTAAAAGGGACGCTTTCAACCCTCAAAATCATTTTCTACAACAAAAGTTCTAAAGACCACAAATCTCAAATCTATGCACAAGGGATTTAATATTTACATGATCACTCAAAAAATTTACGTGATCACAAAGCGTAAATTTACGTTAACAACCATATAAATTGGAGTTTTTCAAAATTGGAGTCTCCCCCCTTCATCGAATAGTATAAATGCATGACTTTGTCAACGTTAACAAAAGATTCACCTTACCAACTAGATGTTCACTTTAATGTCATTTTGAGTGATTACGTGAATTTTAAATCCCTGCAAGTTTAATTTTAAATTTACTATTAATGCACCTCTATGTGCAAGATTGGCACAAACAGCAAGCTGCCATGGTCCGACTACACATAGGAAGGGCTAGTCGAGGGCAAAAAACTACATGAAAAAGTATGAAGAAAGCACAACAAATAAAAAACTAAAGGTTTTTTATATTTGGATGAACTTTTTTATGTTTTTACATGAGTCTACAAGTAACTTTTAGAAACTCACTTATGGGCACGTAAGCGCTACACTAGCGACTTGCACTGGATGTACATGTGATTTCTAAAGCAAGAAAAAGAAAGCTCACACACCCTTTTGACACACGACGTCATGTCCATATATACAAATTCACAAAAAACAAGGTGTCCAAAATGTGCACAATAACGTGTTTTTAGAGGGTCAATCTGGTGTTTTTAATCCTCATCAATAGAAGCATTGCAAAGACATAGCGAGATTGCAACATATTGAGATTTCCTAGAGGGGTTTTTTATATTTCAAAGAGTTAGAGAATTAATGTACAAGAGACCTTAAAAATTGAAAAAATAAAAAAGAAGAATGTACTTTTATGAAGAAAGAGGGGTCTTTTAATTGTTGGGGAAGTGTAAGTGTAGAGGGTTTTTTTAAATACCTCTTGAATGCACGTGCTATAGGTGTTTTTGAAAGGTGAACCCCATGGATGCAATTGGTAGTCATTATGGTGGTCTACAAGATATTGTTGGAATTAGGTTGGGGGGGGGGGGGGGGGGGGGGGGGGGGGGGACTATCACGTGAGTGCAGTAGAAGGGGTTAGTTTTTTTTTTTCTCACATTTTCACATACAGAAGGATACCATAAAATAATATTGGAAAATAAATTTACAGATTGAATAGGAATAGGGTGTATTTTATTTGTAAAAAATTCACAGATAAGGAGTTTTAAAAGTAGTCCTTGAACGTACACAATATACACAATTTATACATAGTGACCCCTCGAGGAATTAGGGTTGCAGGATGCACATGCTATAGGTATTTTTGAAAGGTGGATATTCTAGATGCGATTGATAGTTATTATAACCTTGAGATCCTACATACACAACCATGTATAAGTATAGATAGTACAACATATAACTTGATTGTTCTATTTTTAGTATCGAGGATAGCCCTATACGACAATCTATAGTGTAGACCATAGAAATCTGCAACTATGGTGATCTACAAGATATTTTTTGTGGAATTAGGGTTGCACACAACTTGGAGAAGATGAAGAAGCTCAAAACACACACAAGAGAGTATATTGCTTTTAGTGATAGAAAGATCGGTTAGCCCTAGAGTGATGGGAATATATATAGGGGAAAAAAACTCCTAGTGAGGGAAAAAGTGCCTTGACGGTCCTAAGTGTGTTCACACATATTGCTATCACATATATGGTACCAAATATCCCCTAGAAATGATGTAGTGAATGAGAGGTGACACATATTGTATAGGGAAGTTCCATGCCCTAAGGACATGATCAATCCACAAAAGAAAGAAAGCCCAAAACTTTGCAGAAAGCTTTGAACTTTTGATGAGGCAATGCCTTTGTGAGAATAAGTCTACAAGGTTGTTCTATTTCAACACATAAGCCAAGATCATGTCTCCTGCTGAAAGTCTCTCAGTGACATAGTGATTATGCACCTCAATGTGCTTTGTGCGAGCTTGAAAATTTGGGTTCCTCACAACTGCCAATGCACTCTGACTTGCAGTTTGGATGATGTTGGCAGTGTCTTGTTTAATACCCAAATCAACCATAAGGAGTCTAAGGCATACACACTCAATCATAGCTTTGAATACTACCTTGTACTTATCTTCACAATTGGAAGTGGCCGTAGTAGGTTTCTTTTTTCTCAACCATGATCTGTACATGAACTACTACACATGAAAAAAACTACTTGTGGACACTCATGTGTCATAACAATCAACCCAATCCAAGATTGAAAAAGCATGCAACTCTAGCAGCAATGATCCTCCCTTGGGATAAAACAACCCAAGATGTAAAGTGCCAATCAAGTAGCAAAAGATCCTTTCAAGAACTTGCCAATGCTTAGACCCTATGCTATGCATAAATTTGCTGACTTGTGAGACTGCAAACTAAATATTTGGCCCCTTATTGTATACGTAAATAAGACATCCAACAAAATTTTGATAAAGAGCAACATCAACCAGACCTCCAACATTATGAAGCATCAATTCAAACCTGTTCCCATTGGAGTAGCAATAGATTTTTAGTTCTCAACTTCAAACTTACATATAATGTCTCTATGTATCTTGCTTGACACAAACTAATCCCTCCATTACACTGCTTAAAATGTATGCCCAAGTAATGATGCAAAAGCCCCAAGTATTTCATCTTGAAAGTGGGATTCAATTCAACCTTGAACAATGTGTGTCTCATTTGGACCAGTAACCAACAACTCATCTACATACAAATCAATGATGAGAAATACATCACCCTCACAATGGACATACAAGGTGCACTCATCTAGACTATTACAAAAGCCTTTTTTAATGAAATGATTGCCATCTTTCTCATACCAAGCATGAGGAGACTCGTTCAACCTACAAAAAGCTTTCTTACATTTGCGCAAATCTATTTTCTTGTCTTTATTGACAAAAATGCAAGACTATGCTAAATACTTCCTCAAATATATCACCATCTAAGAAATCAATAACTATGTCTGGGTTGATGTACATTCCATCAAAAATGAGCTGCCATTGCACATAGAAAAAGAACAATAGTCAGACAACAAGTGGGACCAAAAGTGTTTTCATAGTCAATTCCTTTCTGCTGTGCATAAACTTTTGCAACAAGTCTAGCCTTGTAGCGATCAATCTCAATATCTAGATTACATTTTAACTTGTAAACCCACTTTGTATCAATGGTGGTTTTACCAAGAGGCAAATCACATAAAGTCCATGTTTCATTTTGTATAAGTGCATTATATTCAGATTGCATGGTAGCCATCCAATTTTCTCAATTCTATGCTTCATCAAAAGAAAAGGGTTTATCTCTATCACACAAACTAGAAACAACCAAACCATGATAATCTCATACATATGATGCATGATGAGAACTTGAGCAAGTATGAATAGACAGACATGCATCCAATTTAATATCACCGAAGGTATGCATCAAGCATTTTGGAATACAACTAGCCTCTTCATTCTCAATCCTTACCACATCATGTACATCTGCATTGGTAATAGACTGCATTGTTAATAGACTGATTTGTAACCTTTATAAAAAAACCCCATAGACTGTACATGTTCCTCATTGAAACTTACCTTCAAGTTTTTATCATTAAAAAGAGGCAACAAAGTGTCATAATTGTCATGTGAGTTTACATTACTATCTTTGGCACATGATAACATAGGCTCAACAAAATCTTCCATAAATACAACATCTTGTGAAATCAAGTTATGTTTTTTCTTGCTATTGGTATAACCTATAACCTTTGATTTCAAGATTGTAACCAACAAAAATGCATTTGAAAGCCTTATCACCCAATTTTTTGCGTTGTGTTTGTGGCACCAAAGCATAAGCTAAACAACCAAAAACACACAGGTGATCAATAGAAGGATTTTTTATCATGTCATTTTTTATAAGCAGTCATAGACTACAAGGCTTTGATAGGACACATGCTAAGTACATAAGTAGCACACATGATAGCTCAAGCCAAAATGAATGTGATAAAGCTTGTACCATACATTATGATAAGTGACCTATTTTTTCTTTCAACAACACTGTTTTTCTAAGGTATATATGACATTATTGTACATTAACACTAGGTTGGTAACCTAACAGGACATAAAAGTGTCCTTTCAGGGTTTTGAAAAAAACCTCCAAAACCATAGCAGATCCACTCATTTTGTAAAATACTTTCATCAGGTTATAGATCAAGGCCTGCTATACATGGAAAAAATAAGAAACTTGTAAAATTTCTCATCTTTTGGTTACACCAAGCCTCCAAAGTTGATGGACCAGTACATTTTCATCAAAACAGTCATTTCTTACGTTTTGTTGCATAAAAATAAGATTAGGGATTTTTGTAGGACTTGAGATAAATTCCCTAGTTAACTTCAATGGGTTGGTGATCAGAACATATGCTTGCTTCTCACTCATTATTTTTTGTTTTTCCAAAAGAAATAGGTACAAAAAAGTTGAATTTTTACCATTCTGCAAACCTATCATCAAAGTTTCTATAGCCACGCTCAATACAAATAATATATGCATGTTTTCTTAGTTCCCTATTGTCCTTTAGGTTCATAAGGAGCCATGGAGCATGTCAAAAGAATAATACATCTCTTACCAAGGGGAATCTCGGGGACAAAGGTGAAGTGCTAAATACAGCCAACATGAAAAAACTGGGTTCAGCATTATGAGTTGTAGAATCCCATAGAAACTATTCAATATCTAGCCAAATTTGATCCTTATGACTAGATATGGTTACTACCTACAAAATGCATGTAGTTGTCACAAGAAACTAACAATATTGAAAAAGCTATACTTGATATAATAGAATGTTTCGTTTTCTTCTATAATTGAAAAAATCAACCATCGTTGTCTACTATGAAAAATAGGGTATTAGGTGCCCCAAAACTCAAGGAATAATAGCTTTATGTTACAATATGCAACATAGAAAATCAAAACTGCATTTGGATATCATGAAAGCCATCAAAAAAATCATAGAATAGCTAAAATTGGCTAAAAAATAGGATTTGACAATTTTTGTAATTTGGTCATAACGTACAACTTTAACATTTATTTCTCCCTAGAAGCATCAGGACATGTTTAGGACTACTAAAGATAGTTCTCTAGCATTATAGACCTCACAAACATTAATTCTGGAGTGGTATAGTTGCAAAAAGTTGAAAAAAAACCAAAAACAGGACCCGTTTTTTCACACAATTTAGGTTGTGAAATGTTGTGCAAGGACAAGGTTAAAGATGGAATTGATATTCTGAAAAAATGTCGAGTTTTTTTCAGCTCATGTGACAACTTTCTAGACAGATAGCACCTCAAAATCCATTTTGAAACTCTTGACATAATTCAAGGAAAATGGTCACTTAACAGGACATAAAAGTGTCCCATTACCAACCTAGTGTTAATGTTTTATCCTATGACTATCCAAGGATGCATTAAATTCATGAGAGATATACTCCCCCCCTCGATATGAATAGAAAAAAGACGACCATTGCAAATATAGCAAACTGGCAAAATTTAGATGCCTAAAATGTTCATGCCAAAGTTTCGCATCTGAAATAGCCTATGAATCCACAATTGTATTTGCAAAATTCTGCCCATAGTTGTCATACAAGTGAGCTTATATAGCCCAAAAGTGCAACAATTTCATCACCAAAACTAAGATCATGAATTATACATATGGCATCCACAAATTTGACATCAAGACCAAGTCTTGCAAGTGCAGATACACAAAAAAGGTTCATTTTGATCTTGGTACATAAAGTGCATCAACAAGTGTGAAATAAATAAATTTCATTTTGATCTTGGTACATAAAGTGCATCAACAAGTGTGAAATAAATACCATTTGCAATGGTTAGCACAATCTTTCCAACTCCCTTGTTAAGATAAGAGGCATAGTTGGCACAAATGACCGTATTTTTGTGAGGGATAGCCTCAAGAGAGGCAAACAAGTCACAATGCAAAGTAATGTGCTTTATAGCACCACTATTTAAGAACCAAACATGTGACTCTAGAGAAACTGACATACATGCATCATCATGGGCATAATCATCATAAGTGCACTTTGAACTAACACACTCTACATCTACAAGACATTCTCCATTTACAGAAGACACTACATAAACTCCGCTGGTAATAGATCCAACCTCTTTCTTCTTGGCCTCTTTTGCCTTCAACTTAGGACATTAAATTATCAAGTGATCATTAGCCTTGCAATAATCGCAACACAATTCTTCTTTCCTTCTTCACCAGAATTCCTAGACGAGCTGCTACCAGAGCAGAAGCACTAGAAACAGGTGATCTACGAGTCATTGAAGAACCATGAGAAGTGGCTATATTGATATTATCACCTTTTCGTTGAGCAAAAACAAAAGCCTAATCAACGACATGTTCTTTAGCTCTATTCTTTCTTGAAAGTGACTCGTGTAACAACAATGTGTATAATGCATCAAACTTGATAGCTTAAGGGTTTTCTTGGGTCATAAGTCTCCAAGTACTACCAAAAGTCTGGTAAGACTCTAGCAACACATCAAGAGTAGTCCGCACAAGTGAAATGTTAGAAATAACTTCACTTTTAGAAATGAGTTGGTCATTGATTTCTTTTCTACTAGCAGGCAAAGTTTCCATATCACCTTCCTCTTGCATAATCTTTGGCTCCGGCTCTTTACACAACATTGCAATTTTAGCCTCATTTGTGACTTGCATAAAGACTAGTCAAAGTATCCCAAGGATATTTTGCTGATTTTGCCGAGCAAATGTGAGGAGTAATAGTGCACTTCATAGATAATGAAATCAATGTATGAACCTACACATCTCTAACATTCCAACGAGACTGCTAATCTATAGGCAAAACAACTCTAGCAGGAATAAGCCTACAAGAACTTGCAATGTGCTCAACAAATCCTGAATGTGCAAGCATCCTCAAGAGAGCTTGATTTGCAACATTCTCAACAGATCCTATATTCAAAGAAGGTGAACATAATTTGATGCATTACAAAACATTCCAAACACCCTTTGACACAAGAATATGCATCATCATGTAAGCCCCATTGGCAAGTTATCTCCATCAAACTTGTCATCGGTAGGCAAACATCTTAAAAACATCTTTGTTGTTGTCAACCATGGTGAGCGATTACACCTAATGTGAAATTACTTTGAAAGAGGAAAATGAAGTAGGAATTTCACATGATATATAGCACAACCTGAAGATAATTGTACGGGATTGCAATAACAAAGATTCTGCACAAAAGGAAGAAATGGCATATGTAGTGTTGTATGTAGTGGAAATGGAGTCAGAAATGAGCCCAAACCAAATTTCTAAGCACATTAAGCTCTACAAGCACTCCTAAAGTATTGTGCAACCTGCTAACGCTTACCAAAGCTCACCCAATTCGGAGAAAGTGAGCAGGGGTGTTGGTGATTATGCCCCAAAGGGCACAACCTACTCTAATACCAATTGTTAGGGTTGCAAGGATGTACATAAAACTTAGAGAAGATGAAGAATCTCAAGACACACACGAGAGAGTGTTTTGATTAGTCTACAAATAAAAAGATCACCTATCCCTAGAGAGCAGGGCATATATACAATGCACAAGGAAAAAATCCTCCTCATGAGGGAAAAAGAGCCTCAATAGTCCTAAGGGTGTTACAGTCACTACTACATACATGGTAACAAATGTGCTTTACAGCTCTGGGAAAGGTTATGTAGGTAAAAGGTTATGCATTATGAAATTGGGTCCAAAAACTAGTCCTTTTGAGGGAGCATTGTCTCCCATTTTACGTAACAACACCATTAACCTAGATGATTAAGATTTTAAAATTATTTGGAGCCCAATATCATATGCTTGCATGCTAAAAAAATTAACAACCAAATTTTTTTGGAGATGGCTATATATCTCATAAATGCTTGGTTGCGCGAATGGTTGGTTGTGTGATCACCTCTAGCTTTTGCACGAACATCCATTTCCACATGGGATGATCTTGAGAGTAGGGAGGTTACCAAAAGTTGGAACATTGAATATGTGAAGTAGATCACATGAACCTTGTTGCTCGCCTACTTGATGTGTTATATCATGTTTTGCTGCCATGTAATTTGGTAAAAATAGCATTAAAACATATTTAAATGAAGTATACGGATAGTAACCCTTTTGTCCTATTGCAATCCAATCTCATTTCTTGTTGCTAATTAATCCATTTTGATTGTTCATGCATACAAGAATATTTGAACATAAATTTTATATCAAATTCATTGCTCAACCAGCATGCATGAATACCCATGAGTAGCTGCAATCTATTATGTAGTTCAAGTGTGATATGTTGGTAGCTTCTAGGCTAATTATCTATTCATACACTCATTTATAGGGACACCCAAGAGGAAATCTCTCTCCAAGAATGGCAGCTCAAGCTGGTAGATAGCCATGTGATAGTAGACTTATAACTCCCAAGCTAAGTGTTAGCTTACTAGATAATACTTTGTAGCTTTCACCCTAATACTTGGGTAGCTTCCAACTTAATACCTATCAACTTCTAGTTCAACACCTAGGTAGCTACCAATCTTATACATGGTAGATTCTAGCCTAATAATTGGTAGCTCCCGACAAGTAAGGTGATATCCTCTAAGGTAACATTTGATGCTTCTAGGTTTATACTTGGTGGCTTCTAGTACCCTACCTATCACCTGTCTGCTTCTTGGTAGTTGCTAGCAGATATTAGTGAACAAAATCATGAAGACTTAAAAATATGGAGCTTCGAGTCGTTGGAAGTACACAACATTTTTGGAATAATTGAACTCTAGAAAATGTTTGTTACATTGCATATATTTGAGATACAACTTCAACACAAACAAATGCAATGATAAGGTATGACTAAAGAAAGACTAATGTAGAACAAGAAGAAGAATTTTTTTCCACAAGGTTAGATTTTATATGAAGCAAATACATTATACATCACAAGGAGTGCTATTGTAAACAATCTCATATACCTCTAAGAATAGCAAAATTTTTATGTTACATCCCACCCAATGCACTGGGAACTTAATAAATTTGATAAGGTGTGATTGCAAGGTAGCTTCAAGCTTTGAATGCAAGATCTTTTTCTTGTACACATACCAAGTACATTGCACAAAATGCGTGCCCATATTATGGAATTTTTTTCCCCCAAACATTTATGCCCACAACGTTGTTCCTCTTCTTCTCTATTGTGCATGTTAAGACATAAAAATTAGCAAGTTCCTCGTGCAAAGATGAGCTGTTACATTGAAATTGTGCATCACTCAAAGCATCATGGTGCTCTTCATATGTGAAGTCTTTGATGTCATCATCATCATCAACATCAAGTAAAGGTTCAAGTGCATCATACTCCCAATTCAAAATATGTGTAAAATTTGAAAACCTTATCCATAGGCCTTGCATATCCTCACTACAAGAATATGATAACTTACTGCATCTGAGATATTTTTCATTCGTTAAGGAGTAGCCAAAGTATGTAGACCACATGCACTATCTACATCTCTATATTCCCCATGGTTGCTTCTATCCACATCACCCTTCTTGACTTCCCAAAACACTCAAGTAGCTAGACATATGCGAGATGCATAAGTGGCAGTAGCTCCTTTGAGATGGCTTCCCCCAAGAATGGAACAACATCTATTGAGCATTGTAATATCATACAATACAACTTCAACTTTTCTTGAAAGAAATGCCTCTTGATAACAACACATGCACCATCATGTTCACCCTTCCCATGACTTGAAAAATGATGTCTCATTTTCAACCTAGTCAGCACCCCGTAGTGAACAATCAAACAAAAGGAATTTTTTGTTGAACTATGATGCCAAACCATCTTACCACACCCAATGTTCCTCAAGTAAAATACCTAGCTCTTTCAACTAGCCAGGATGCAACATGAAGCAATGGTGAACAAAAAGAGTGTCATGGATTTATTCATTTGGAATACAAAAGTGGTAGTACTTTTAGATGATACACGCAATCCATATATATATATGATGTGAATAAAATTTTCACTTAGTTAGAATAAGAATGCACTAATTGAATCTCATTTTGTTCTTTGATTGTCTAGTTCTCAGCAAAGTCCACAATAGACACAACCGCATCTTTGAAAAATACATGTAGACACTCCTTGAATTTCTTGGCTTGAAATCTATAAAAATATCTTTGCTTTATGAGCTTCTTGAGATGATCTCTAAACAGATCAAAGATCTCCCCGAGGTGCATCTCACTGTGCAACCAAACTTTTCTTTTCATTTTGTTCCATCACTTGTTTCACCAACCTAATCGTCTTTAAGTACCTTCAACTTGATGAGATATTAAGTTTGTGAGTCCACAATATATTTTTTTTGGAGGTCTAAGTGTTTCACATTCACTCATCAAAACACTTGTTTCTGCAGCTTTACAAGTCTTGAGTAGGTTTTAGTCTGGGCTTTGCATGTGTCATCTACACCACATATATCACATTGAAAGTCACACACTTTCCCATAAAAACCTTGAGAGCCATGCCTTACATGGTTGGAAAATTTCCTTAAGAGACATTTGAACATGTGTGATGCACCAACCAGTGTATTGCTTGAGCTTTGCAAATGAAATAATGCTTTAGCTTCTCAAATGTTGTTTGAGGAATCTCAATGGCAAGGAAGAGGCTAAGTCATTGTGCTTAGATAGTATGCTAGCTAGCAAAAGCTACTCATTCACCAAGACAAGCCTATAACACAAGTAGCATGCATTGTTTGAACCACGATTAAAGGGTGAGCTACTAGGTTTAGCTCATAAACTTATCATGTTTAGTTTTGGTAGCCACTAGGTTTAGCTCTAGCAGCTATCAAATTAATGTTCGAAAGCTACCAGGTTCATCTTTGATGGGTATCATGGGGAAATCTCATAGTCACCAGGATTAGCTTGGTAGCTTTCAGATGTGGTGGCTACAGGATCTTGAAGCTACCATGTCCCCCCTACAAAGTCCAAGCACAACAACGAAAAATATGAGGCAACTAACTATGTTCTTATCATGGCATTGTAGCAGTTGGAGATCAGTTGTCTTACATGGGAGCTAGTTTGGTAATCCTTTGTGATGACAATACCTAATCATGTTAAAGGCAATGTGAAGCAACAAAAAACAATTGGACAACCACAACAGGCAACTAAATTTTACAACCAAAGCAATGCATAATAATGACAATACACTTGAGGTCATTCAATGAGCTCGATGAGATGTTTCTTGTACACCCTGCATGAAATCTATCTTTGATAGAAACCTCTTTTATTGGGTGAGATATGGCTGTTGTCTGTGCAAGATGAGATGACAATGTCTTTCACTTCCTTTATGATACACACTTTGTTTGTGGTTGGCATTCTCATAACTGCAATGGGAGCAGTGCATGTGCTTGTTTTACTCAACATCAAGCTGCATAGAAGGTTCTCCAATGGATATCAATCATCATTGATCTTTGATCTCATATTTTTTGAATTCATTAGCATCATGATATCAGACCATTAACAAATAGCTCTTTTGAGGTTTTTGGCCTCTTAATAACTTTGAGAGTGTTGTACATTCACTTATCAAATTCTCCCCTCACTTAGACTTGGGTTCTTTCTGTCTTTTTCCTTTTTGCAAAATAGAGCAGGTAATTATGGTTTAGTAATAGGGCATTAGTTTTGTTGTGCTTGCAAAATTAAAAGAACCAGAAGTAGCCAATGTTCTCTATCATCAGATACCATCTAAGGTAAAGATTAAATCCAACCTTTGGTTAGGCTTATGCTTACGTGATCTACAAGGTGACTGCCATGCATTGTTAAAAGATACTTGTCTCTAAGCATGGTTTATGCTTGATAGGCTTTGGAAGGCTACCTGCCTCATATTAGTAACTTGCTGTATAATTTTGGTTCCATAAAATTGATTGAAAAAACTGTTATAAAATCTACTGTATTGGGCAATTTTCTTAGGCTACTTCAAGCATATTATTTAACTCATCTGACTTTCACTTGGACATGTGGCTTGCCCATTGGACTACTAAATAATGGCTATACTGAACTGTATGGTTGTGCTGTATTAACATTTCATTTTGATGGCATTTAATTATCTACAGTCTTGGGTGGTTATGGTTTGTCTGATAATATAATCTCTTTATTGACACCAGTCTAAAAAAAGGGGAGAGCCCTGCTCACCTAGTCTCTTATGTTTAGCATGAGTAACATATTGATTAAATTATGAATTTACATTAATGGGATAACTTGGAGACAAAATAAGATGCATTTTTTTTATTTCTGCTAGTCTTCTGACTAAAAAAGTTAATAGTTGGTTTTGTTTCTGCTGGTCTTCTGACTGAAAAAGTTAATAGTTGGTTTTGTTGGACTCCAGTCCAGTCCTGTTCACTTTACTAAGGTTGAGAATTTAGTAATCTAATCTATGCAATCTCTATAGTAGTTTTGGTTGCATATCATGGATACTTATGGAAAAGATGATGGTGGACTCTAGCAGTAGTTTTTTTCCTACATATCTTTGTTGACCTAGTTTTTACTACTTGAGATTTGGCTTAAAGACAATAAATGGGTTATAATGCTCTAGTTTGAAAGTTGTGTTAGGGCCTTTATGTTTCCATGGTGCCCTTATACCAGGGGTTGCTAACTCTAGATTGACAGATTTGTTAAAACACTAACTTGGTATATGATGCCCTCTCCTTTATTGGCTAAACTTTAGTATTAATAGATACTTTTTCTGTTTGGGCATGAGTAAAAAGAAGGCATGACATTTTCGTGTTTTGGATTAAGTTTTTTGGTTATCCTACACAGGGTTGGCATGCTCTACTGGGTATGGGTTGGCATATTACTCATACTAAGGTATGAGCCTACTTCAGAGATAATTATAGCTCTCCCTAGCTGCGGGCTGAAAGGTTGAAAGATATGATAATGGCGCACTAGGATTTGTTCTTTACATAAGTTTCAATAGCGGTTTTTTTTTTTTTTTGTATTAGAGGTCTGGTCTATGGCTTATTTGCTGCTTTTTTTAAACTTGGTCTCTAATTGTTGCTAATCTTTTTGCTGGGATCGGATTTTTTAGGACGGCTCAATTTGGGTATGGTCTGCTAGTTAGGAAGATTAATTCTTTAAGCTTGCTCAAACACCACCTAATCACTAAGCTATTGGCTTTTGACTTGTAATACTTTCATTTTTGCAATAACAAGTATGGCAAGCTCCACTATATGATAGTGTCTATCCTAATAAGTTTAGGAGTTAAACTTGGCTAATCCTGGAGGTTCTTGGCTTTATCTTATTGTCTTAGTGTTGACCTTGCTGGCCTAGTTTTTTTAGACCACTAGAGGCTTTTATGCTTGTTCTCTTGATTTTTTACCCTTTTAATATAGTTCTACCATTATTCTTTAGACTTTACCTAGCGGAAATCATACTATTGTTTTGATCAAGCCATAAATTACTGGTAACCTTAACATACATACATATTCTAGGGTTTGAGTTAAACTCTGGTTCTTACTGCCATATTTGGTTTATTTGAAGGATTTGACTCTAATCCAATAATCTTCTTAACTTCTTAGTCTCCATTCTGGTTGCTAAGTCAAATTTTTCTTCTGCTTCGATGTTTAAGTTTTGGGATTTTGCTACTACAACTTTCTTCCATATGGTGGGAAAAATGGATTTTCTGATAAACCTATATAATGCGGGCACACCCTAATTGATGTGATTTGTGAGCTTCCTTTAACTAAAGCTTAATGCCAACCTCTATTGTGTTGAAACATTTGGGCTAATTTGAGATTTCTATAAGATTTTGGCCATTGAGTTCTACTATGGTCAGTTGGTTTTTACTATTTGAAGGGCTCGCGACTTCGATGCATATATTAGGTTGTAGTTACAAAACAAAGCAGTGCATACAATTTTTTAACTTATAAATGAGTGGACATTTTTTATATATAGTAACTCGCTACTATAAAAAGCAATTTTTAAGACCATATGGTGCAATTCTGGCACGATTACTTATGATGTAGAAAAAACTTGAGATTTTTAAAACTACTTTAATATTCAAGACAATAGCTAGTCTAATAATTTTTAAGTTTGACATGGATAACAATTGATAGGTTCCTGTGAAGCCTGCCATACGTAGCCAAGTCTAACATATCTGTTGTCTTGACTATATGGATGCAGGTGACAATTCTATCTTGACTTAAAAAGGTTTAGCTTGCTGCAGTCCGCCTTTGAAGACCCTTGATGATTCAATTGGGATGACCTCAGTAGTTTTGATACTTTTGTATAAAATCATTTGGAATGATACCTCATTCTTATTATGTTGTACAATAATGGATCAAAGTCTAAGTTGTTTTTGTACAAATCCTTGCCTAGTCATCTAAAGCCAATCGTTTTTTTAACATCATGTTCTTTGGTGTATATGTATTTAATTTAACACTACAACACACATGTCCTTAAACACCAGGCCCCCCAGGAAACTGGGTGGACCAAGATGCTGACTTTAGATTATTCTTTTCTATAGGATTTGATTGACGCACTATCTATAATTCCTAGTCAGGTTGACAGGTGTTAGGTGGTCTCTCCTTGACTATGGACTGGATTGTTGCTCATGACTATTGTAGTCTTTTAGCTCAGTCGGTTTTAGGTATAGCAGGTTAATCCAATTCTACTCACCCATGCTTAATTAACTTTACTTTGATGATTTTAGGAACATACTACTACGCGTATGACAATTTTCTAAGATTAGGAGCAAAAGCATGAAATATTTAATCTAAAGACTGTGAATGACAACCATACTTTTTTCAAACTGGCTACCAAATCCTTAAATCTCCTATATGAGTAATGTCTTCCTTGATAACATTATCAAATGTTGTGTTGATAAGATTGACTTTACTCTCTTCAGGGACACTTTGACTTGGCACGTCTCTACTAAAGCTTCATACTCAACTTTGTTACTCTCATCTACTGGATGAGGAAGTAGGCAGTAGCCCCCCCCCCCCCCCCCCCCCTCTCGCTACCTATATACACCCATAAATCAAGTTCAACAACAAGATTTAAAACAGAAAGTGGACACTCAAGAGCATTCTACATACACTACAATAGAAAACAACTAGTGAATTTGTGTGAAAAAATTCAGAAGTATGAATGATCACAACATGGTTCTTTTTTCCTTGGCACTATGTACATAAACAAAAAAATTTGAAACAAACTGAATATGAATGAATAAACTTGACAGTACTATACAAGTAGAGTAGAATTTGCTAAAGCAGCATGAATATATAGATCATCAATGTATGTACATGTACAATATCAATATGTGTACATGATTGATCTATTTAAAATACAATGCCACTATTGGCTATATATCAATATCGGACTCGTCGTCGTCTTGTCTCTCAGTACGTGGAGGTGGCTGCTATGATAATGCAGTGCATGTTCGCTCCTCATCTATCCTCCCACTTTGCTCTTTCTCTCTTGCCATGACAAGCTCAAAACCTCTCTCGTTGTGAACAACACTGCATTCATAAAGCTTCAGTCAAATCAAGTAAATTAAAATTATTTTGAAATCATTTTAGCTTGAAGATAACTCAAAGTTACAAATAATACTCACAAAAGGGCGTGCAAGTGAAATTGTACTCTGCAAGGCTGTGGTACATCGTCATCTTTATCTCTGTTTCGATTGAAGGCTGACCATAACCTTTGGTCTGTACAAAACAGATTCAAAGTTTAGGGTTGTTCGTATTCACATCATTCTAGAAACTATGCTATGAAAACCTATAAATAGATACTTACAAAAGTGGCTATGAAGTTGTGTGTGCCCATGTGATCGAAGCGGGTTGTGTGACTGCTCCCCACCCTAGCCTCTGCTACCTTTTACATTGCATTAATTGAAAATTAAAATGATATCAAAGTTAGATTATATGTGAATATAGAAGTGATTTAATTTGAAATTCAAATTATAAATTGACATACTTTTTATTGTGAAGATGCTACCTATAACTGAATCTCGCCTCGAAAGCGGGTCCATGACTCCTCATGAAATCCCATAGGTCTCTTATTTTCAGAGACCATAGTATATTTGTTGTTTGTGTTCACAACACTAGGAAACAATGTAGTATGTTATTTTTATATTTATCATTTGTTTTACATTAGTAACAGGAAATAATATACTATGTTAGTTTTATAGTAAATAACACTTTACAGTAGTACTTTAGTCAAATAAAGTTTACATTAATTATGTTACTTTTATATTAATTAACACTTTACACTAGTACTTTTGTCAAATGAAGTTTAACCTCTTTTATTGTTGTACAGATTCACATTCCTCTCGTACACCATCGCCTCCGTACCATAGCCATGGAGACCACTCTCATATATTTGGACATGAAGAAAAGCCATTTACGCCTTCAAATAGAGAGAGAGAGAGAGAGAGAGAGAGAGAGAGAGAGAGAGAGAGAGAGCCTTCACTTTATTATGAAGAGGTGCAAACTCCATGTTGATGATATAGATGCCAAAGCTTACGTTGAAGGCTGCAATGCGAATGCCATTCACGTGAGTTGGATTAGGGTGTTTATGCTCATGTACCAACACTCGAACATTGAAACCAACCTATAGTTAGTGTTCTTTATTCTAATTATGTGATTTGGTGGACCCATTTATGGATGGGGCCCTTGGAATCAGTTAGTGTGCTACATCCACAACATGATCACTTATGGTTTGTGCTCATGTACGTTGAAGGCTGCAATGCAAATGCCATTCACGTGAGTTGGGTTGGGGTGTTTATGCTCATGTACCAACACTCGAACATTGAAACCAACCTATAGTTAGTGTTCTTTATTCTAATTATGTGTTTTTGTGGACCCATATATGGATGGGGCCCTTGGAATCAGTTAGTGTGCTACATCCACAACATGATCACTTATGGTTTGTGTCTCATTCAAACTCCCTTTCATATAGAGGCATTACCATGCAAAAATTCGGGACTTTTTGTAGATGGCAGACCATATATACATGGAAATATAGCCGGCCTAATCAATAATAGTTGGGGAAGGAATGCAAGGACCGATTGCACATTTGTAGAATGCAAAAATGGGCACGAACCAAAATACATGAGCAAAGATATTTCAAAATACATTTTTGTAAATGCCATTAGATCATTATGTGTCGATGATGAACTATTTAGTGAACTATGGATTTTATAGGCCAAAAAGAGCACCTCCACCTCTAAATTGAATATGTAAAAGTGTCAACGTGAAATGTACACTTGTTGAGTTCTTAGGCTAGACCTCCACCTCTAGATTGTATGTATAAAAGTGTAAACATAAAACTTGTACTTGCGGATTAATTATTAGATTTTGAAAATTTACACGTCTATATTTGATACTATTTAGGTTTTTGCTTAATCAATTTGTTTTCTTCTTAATTGATAAGCATTTGTTACAAAACATTAAATTTGATTTTTGTGTGTCTATATGATAGGTTGCAAATTATGAAATTGAAAACGATGTGCATCTATCTTCTCATATGTGGTATCTCACGTATGTCAATTGAGTGCATGGAACTCCTTTGTAAGAGTGATTCAAACGAGTATGATAGATTAAAGAAACTATATGATTTGTATTTTGACAAAAAGAATGATCCTTTCAATGATGATGATGACATGGATGATTTTATTCATCATTGGTACAAAGAAAGTGAAGTGTGTATTAAAGAAAGTTTTCTTAGAGCGAAAGTGCTTGAGAAAATCTATGAAAGCTCATATTTATCTCAATTAAGTGTACGAACTTGCTTATTTTGAACCTCCATATTTTTGTGCTTGAAGTAATGTATCCGTTTTGACAATATTAAAGTAAATGTCTTCTCGATTGTCAATGTTAATTGCATCAATTTTGAATGTTTTAATACATAATTTGTATGTGGTGTTTGCTTGAAATGTCACAAGCTACTATCTCAAAAAAAAATTACCCTCAAATAACGTCCTTCCTATATCAAGAGATGAGATGAAAAAGACGTTGAGCGAACGTGGACTCGATTAAAACACCATACATGCATATCCCAACAATTGTATTCTATACAGAGGTAAATAAAAAAATGAAGAGAAATACTCACTATTAAAACATCTCGTGTTAATCCATGATGCCATTATTATTCTTTTTTCATATTTTTAGTCATGGGCCAAGCTTGTCGGTCTCGTAGGTTTATGGTCAAGGGTTGGTGATCGCCGATGAGAGGTGCACCAGAGTGCACATCAGACTTATTTAGTGATAATTGGCCGAATGTGGGCGCTCATATGTGAAAGGGATGGATCAATAGATAAGGATTGTAAACCTAGTTTCTTCTCATTTGAAGGTACTAAAATTTGCTATTGCCTTATCCTCTTGGGGTGTCTATCTGTGAGCATGAGAGAGAGAGAGAGAGAGAGAGAGAGAGAGAGAGAGAGGGTGTAGACGATTGAGTAGCAATGAGTACGGCGACAAAGAGGAGGATGGGTAGCAGTGGTTGCTTCTTCCTCTCAATGAGCGCAAGATTCCCTCAACAACAACAACTCAAGGGGTGAGTGACAGACCATCTATAGTTGTAGACCGTGTCTGTGTGTACAAGTTAAGTGCTTGCAGCCCTTGTGGCTCGCACATGACGTTGAGCAAGTCCCCCACGATTGACATCTTGTTATAAAGATACAAGTGGAGAGATTCCTCGTAAGGTGCTTTGACATTTTCCAGTGGCACCCTATATACAATACATATCTCGATCCCCACATTTAGCAAGACTTATGGAATAAGGAGAAAAAATGTAAGTATAGATGGGATTATGAGAATTCCCTCGAATTGTCCTGCTTCCAAACATATCAATACAACATGTCTAGAGTTTGAAGAAGAATCACGACACATTAAGATATGTGTTGGCTTTAGATGGTATGAATCCATTCTCCATGCACTCAAGTAAATGGTCTAATTGGCCAGTAGCTCTAGTTAACTACAATCTACTACGTGTTACTTACTTTGAGAAAGAGTATTTAATTTTATTTGTCATAATTCTAGGAAAACATTAAGTGGAGGCCTTGGGAAGGGGCGGGTGGTAGAGGAAATGTATGTCTGATGTGGTTTTTAGGCCAAAAGAGTTCTAGAAGGGGCCAATTGGCTTGGAAAATCAAGACGTCCAAAGTGTTGAGTTGATTCCTTGGGATGTAGTATCTGAGGTGCTCTATGAGCCGGTCCAGACGGCTCCTCAAACGAGGCTACATGGTGAAGGATATCAAAGTTCAAAACTGGAAGGGTTTGTGGGTTTTGGATGGACATAGCAACTGGGGATAGGTGGTCGCAGCTAGAGTGAGAGGATAGATGTGAAGTGCTTGTGTTGTGAAGCATGCTGGTCTTCTCGGATTGCCAATCAAAGTTCAAACAAGAAAGTTATGGCAAGTGGAAGATTTGTCAGGGCCAGTTATGGGCCAAACTGACTGCTTTAGTAGACATTCCATATGGTGGGCTTTTGGGCATGCAAGGGTTCTGGAAGGTAGTGCACAGCATGTGGAATTGATAGGATTTGATAGTGCATCAATCATAGTCACAATAGCCAAGTTATACTAGGTTGAAGTCTCGAGCAATGGCGGTGGGGTCTGTACAAGTGATTTTTGCCCGCATTTATGGGCTTGGTTTGCGGTGTGAGCGGGATGAAAACACACACAACGCCTCTATAACGACCCGACACACACTCTTGGGAAGATACACACACACACACACACACACACACACACACACACACACACACACTATGGGGCACCACTCGGCTTACACAACCACCTGGCCGAGACAGGAAACACACCTATGGAGTGAGAGGAGAGAGACTATCCACTTGCCCACTCCACACAGAGACACACACATACACACACACACACCCAAAAAACTCAGCTCAAAAGAGGAGAATTTCTGATGTTTAGATACAAATGAGCTTGGGCCAACACCAATGGGCAAATAGCTCACACAAAATGGGTAAAATATACCAGATACAATCACAAATTGGAGCAGAAGCTTCGCTCATAGGAGAAACTTACACAGCAAAAACAGCAAAAAAAGAGTGAGGAATTTGGCAAAATGGACAGCACCATCGCATCCGGAACGGACCAAAACCCCAGTCTACAATGTCAAAGTGCTCAAATTCGACCTCGGATGAGCAGTTTAGGGCCAAAACAGGCTCCAAAATGAGCAAAAACACAGCTGCGGCTGTTCCTCCTCTCTTCTCCACTTTTTTTCTGGTCTTCTCTCTGTTTTTTCAATTCCCACACTTAGCTTTATTAGTTGGGCACCCTTGGCCTTTTAGATCACCTCAAACGGACCCCGAACAGGCCAAAAACTGACCTCGCAGTGCATAGTTGTCACCTTTTTGCATCATGCGCACACCTGTCACTCAGCTTTTTCCAATAATGCGTCTCTCCACCACGTGAAGTGGCCCCAAAATATGGTCCTCATGATGACCTCTCTGCATAAGTATCACAAGAAAACCCCCACGTCGTGTCCGTACTTCTCCGCGTGCAAGTACTGACCCCGTTCGACCTCCTGACGCCACTAGATGCCATCTGATGCACCTGCTTACCTCATGTCGTTGGCCCACGGATAGCTTCCTCGAGAAGTTTTACGCGCTACCAGCTCCTCATTATTGTAGAAAAAACACACTGGTACTGGTAATAGTGAAAATCGATGCACTATGTACATGCTGTCCTACCTGTACACATGTGGGCCCCACATAACCACCTGGCTCTGGAAAATGGGCAATCCTTTATTCGATGCACCATGCATGGGTATGTACATATGCGCAATCTCTTGCTCCAAAAAACTCCTGACATAATTTGCCCACCCCCTAGCCTGCTAGAGCATTCATGCTCAGCAGCAGCACTAGTAGATGCTCATTCCACCTGGATCAAAAGGCCAAAGGCATATCGCCTGATTCACAAGAAGCATCATAAAACCACACCTACATTTGTCAACATTCAACCAAAATGCACCATAGGCATATCCAACTAACACATCCGCCCTGTCTGGAGTTCCAAAAGCATAAATATTGCATGCCACATTCAACCCAACCGATAGAGACAACTCAAGTGACTCATCACCTTGCATCTTGGCTTTACCAGCCATAGCAACAACCTGCAAATCATGCACCCAAGTAGCTAAAAGCATTGTGTGAAGGTAAACTTGTTGATATCCAAAGCACAAAAGTATCCCCGCAGCACACATATCCCTAGCATAGGCATCCACATAGCTGAGATTGGACTCATATATGCCAAACCCCTTCTCATCATCATAAGCATACTCATCATCACACATAACTTTATCCACATCATAATCATGGCTAGCACCGCTATCCATAGCTTCTAGCATGGGTTCATCAGTCTCCAAGAATACAGATCCCTGCTCTAAACCACAATCATGCTCACAAATCGGTTCAATCACTACACATACATCAAAATATGGCTTCAAAACAGGCTCCACATCCAACAAATCCACAAAATGGCTCTTAACCTTGTCCTCTTCCCTAATTTCCAAGGAACTAGTATCCAAAGATACGTGCTCATCATCAATAACCTCAACCTCACACTCACACCCAGAATCACAAGATACACAAGTAGCCAATGCATCCTCTTCAAGACTTTTCAATCTTGTATCCAAAGCATTACTCACCTCTTGAGGCTCTTCCATAAACTTGTCAACTTGCAAGACCTCTTTACGCTTCAAAATAGATCTTGGGAAGAAACAAGAAACATCATAGGATAGGCTACTTTTCACCTGCTTAGGCTTAACTTCATCTTCCATGTCAAATCTATCTTGCACATGCATACCTGTACTGATACCATGTTCCTCAAGACGCTTAAACTTCCATTCCTTGTGCTTTGCAATGCATACCGCATCTTTAAAAGACTCGGGCGTCTTCAACTCAACCTCGAACCGCAACCAAGGTGACAAACCATCAACAAAAGAACTTTTCTTCAATGAACAAGGGGGGGTCTTATCCTTAAGAGCAACACACCAACGAGTCCATAAATCTGTAAAACCTTGTACATAGGCATCAACACCTTGACAAGAACCTTGCTTAAGAGCATTGAGCTTATTCCATACTGCATTTGCATCTTCAAAAACCTGGAAACGCTCTAAAAAAGCTTCTATAAACTTGTCAAGACTTAAACCTGAAGAAGAAGCCACTGCTTCTTTAGCTTCCAAATCCATGAACCAAACATGGGCCTCATCTTTCAAAAGCAATCCAAATAGCCTCAAAATCTTCTCCTCATCACACATATTTTTGCTTATGCATGCCACCTCGAATTGCTCCAAAAAGTCTTCCGCATCTTCACCACTTCTTCCATGAAATTCCGGATAAGAGAAAGCCATGGCTACCCAAGTTACGATGCTTTGAGAACCCCTTCGAACACACGTACAAGAACCCAAAACTTTTGAATGACTCAATTCCCAGAAACTTCAATGGAGCTCAACTTTAGATAAGGACATACACATGCACATCAAATGAGTTTTCATAGTTAATCATCGGAATTACAACAGGCAAAGGACATTCCAGTATCTCTCTCAATATTCTTGGCCCAAACATAAAGACTATGCGCTGCTGGAAAAAGATCTTCCTGGACACATGAACATTAATCTGGATTCTTTGAGTTAAATGAAAAGGAGTGAACTGAGGTCCATTTTGATCATCCATTAAAGTCAACCATGCAGCTCCCAAGAAAGCACACCTGTCTTATCCTTTGATTTTACCAGAATTTCAACAGCATAACAGTATAAATGGCTCAAAAGACCAAAAACCAGCCATCATAACTTGGAAAAATTTTGACAGAGTTTCCCCAAAAGTAGAGCAGTAGGAACCCAAAATATAGACTGTATATGTATGCATAAACTGTCAACAATAGAACCCGAGCATCAAGTAGGACTCACTAGTACATAGCCTATGGCGAGGTCACAAAAAGGGTGCTCCAGCTACCTGTATCACCGAAAGGATCTCTACATTTGAGAATCCCCAAGCTCAATAAAAACCTCACGCTATCGACCCTCACACGAAGGCTAATGCAAATCGCGTATAGTCAAGTCTCAGAAATAACTATCTTCCAGACCAAGTCTTAGAAATGGCTGGGACTGCCAAATAAAACGATATATGGCTCCACAAAAGCATACAATGGCAGTTTCCACAAGTAACGTACAATCCAACAGACAATGCGCTCAAACAGGCGCCAAATGATGCATACCCACAACAACTGCAAGTGACATCAATGCTAGTATATCACTGTACTCCAGCTACCTGTACCTGTGTGAATCACCTGTACCTGTACGTGTCCCTGTAACTTGTAACCTGTAACCTGTAACCTGCAACCTGCAACCTGTAATCCCGAATCTCGAAGCTTGAAGCTCGAAGCAGAAGGTACTCGAAGAAGATCCTCCGTGGGGGCGCCAAAAGAATGTGAGCGGGATGAAAACACACACAGCGCCTCTATAACGACCCGACACACACTCTTGGGAAGATACACACACACACTATGGGGCACCACTCGGCTTACACAACCACCTGGCCGAGACAGGAAACACACCTATGGAGTGAGAGGAGAGAGACTATCCACTTGCCCACTCCACACAGAGACACACACATACACACACACACCCAAAAAACTCAGCTCAAAAGAGGAGAATTTCTGATGTTTAGATACAAATGAGCTTGGTCCAACACCAATGGGCAAATAGCTCACACAAAATGGGTAAAATATACCAGATACAATCACAAATTGGAGCAGAAGCTTCGCTCATAGGAGAAACTTACACAGCAAAAACAGCAGAAAAAGAGTGAGTAATTTGGCAAAATGGACAGCACCATCGCGTCCGGAACGGCCCAAAACCCCAGTCTACAATGTCAAAGTGCTCAAATCCGACCTCGGATGAGCAATTTAGGGCCAAAACAGGCTCCAAAATGAGCAAAAACATAGCTGCAGCTGTTCCTCCTCTCTTCTCCACATTTTTTCTGGTCTTCTCTCTGTTTTTTCAGTTCCCACACTTAGCTTTATTAGTTGGGCACCCTTGGCCTTTTAGATCACCTCAAACGGACCCCGAACAGGCCAAAAACTGACCTCGCAGTGCATAGTTGTCACCTTTTTGCATCATGCGCACACCTGTCACTCAGCTTTTTCCAATAATGCGCCTCTCCACCACGTGAAGTGGCCCCAAAATATGGTCCTCATGATGACCTCTCTGCATAAGTATCACAAGAAAACACCCACGTCGTGTCCGTACTTCTCCGCGTGCAAGTACTGACCCCGTTCGACCTCCTGACGCCACTAGATGCCATCCGATGCACCTGCTTACCTCATGTCGTTGGCCTGCGGATAGCTTCCTCGAGAATTTTTACGCGCTACCAGCTCCTCATTATTGTAGAAAAAACACATTGGTACTGGTAATAGTGAAAATCGATGCACTATGTACATGCTGTCCTACATGTACACATGTGGGCCCCACATAACCACCTGGCTCTGGAAAATGGGCAATCCTTTATTCGATGCACCATGCATGGGTATGTACATATGCGCAATCTCTTGCTCCAAAAAACTCCTGACAGCGGTTCTAAAAGTCTTCGGATGTGTAAGAAACTAGGGTCTTTAGAGTTGGTAGGGTGGAGATCTAGTTGGATGTCACAACTTAGCCATAAGATGTGTGGGCAAGACGTGGCACTACAAGGAAGTTGAACTAGGAATTTTTTTTTTAGGCACAACACTTTCTAGGGACTTGGAAGGGCCGGATGAATGTGGAGATGCCACGTGGTAGAGACATATCTCGTACGCAGTGCACAACGCTAAGAGGCCATGGTATAAGGGCTATAACATGCCCTCTTTGTATTGATCTCTCCTCCCATTGGCTATGGTGTACCCTTGTGGTGTTGTGCGAGGTGGCGCTAATGGTGGTTTTGGTTTTGGTAATGGTTGACACTGGCATGTGATGGCAGCTGTTGTTGGACGATAGTAGTGAAAAGTGATGATGTGGTAGGTTGTAAGGGGCCTATCCCGCACCCGAGAGGGCCAGTAATCGTTTGAAGGCAAGCTTGGAGCACTAGTGCCCCCCCCCCCCCCCCCCCCCCCCCCCCCCCCCCCCCCCCCCCCTCCTCGAGGTGATGAGAATGTGGCAAAGAGAGAGAGAAGAAGTTAATTGAGCAATGCCTAGCTTGGCAAGAGTTTCTAAATTGGAAGAAAGAGTGGACCAATAGGATGCAAGCTTCCAAAAATGGTCAGAGGCCCTCTATAAAATCAGATATTTTAGTCATTTTTGGAGGTCTTTTTGCCCAAGACCAAAAAGGAGTTCTTCTTAGACCAACGAGCGTCGTTTGGAGGCCACTCTCGTGGAGGTGTGTTCCTACAAAGCCGAGTGCATTGTGGAGTCATTGGTGTAGCGGGGTGCCAATGAGGGCTCATCCCCATGGAGTTTTTGTGAAGTGAAGCCTTGGGAGTGTGGTATTTGTTAAGCCGTCCATGGTTTTGATGATCGTGCCAATGTAATGCTTTGTCTTGATCAAGTGAAGCCTACATTTACTTGTTTTGGTGCCAATTCCCCCCTTCTCTTTCTCTTACTCTTGTTTTATGTCCATGGTGTCGGCTATGTGGAGATGTGTGCCCACCCGAATCAACGGTTTGTGTGTGTGTGTGGGGAGAGAGAGAGAGAGAGAGAGAGAGAGAGAGAGAGAGAGAGAGAGAGAGAGTGTGTTTGTGTGTGTGTGTGTGTGTGTGTGTGTGTGTGTTGAGAGGGTTGGATTGGATAGCGGTGGTGTGTGACTACAGTGTGTGTGATCTTTTTGGGCGTGTGTGTGTTGATTTGTATGCAGACGATGGTTTGCGGGTGAGAGTGTGTTGTTTGAAGGTGTTTTTTGAGAGGATAGGGGTGTTGTGAATACCTTGGCCTATATATAGAGAGGCATTTTTTGTGTGTGCTGGGTGTGTTCCCCATTTCCCTCTCCAACATGTTTAATATGTCAAAACCAAACAAATAAGAAAAGATTCAGAGTTTGTGGAATTTTAGCATAGACTATACATGACTTTCTCAGCTACAAATTTTGTGTTTGTACTGATTTGTATTTAAGTAATACATACAAATATTTTTCACCTTATTTTATGTTTTATCATCATTCTAAATATTTTACTATGGATGCAAGGTGCTCAACCACCAAAGGTTATAAAGCTTGTCCCTCTTGCAGTGATTGGTTAAAATCTATGTTTAGTGAGTATATATCTAAAAGAAACCTTCACTGATACTTATTTGAAGTACATTTATGATATTGAAGCACACAAACTAAACATTTCAATGAAAAGGTCAAGAATCGATGTTGTCCCAGAACAAACGACACCTACAGATATGTACCAAAAGTGGAATGAAGGGCCCATCATCGATCTAGAGTCAAAGCTTTCAAGTGACAAAGATGATGAGCGATATCAAAGATGACCTAATCTAACTCCCTCTATCTTTGTATGGTTTTCTATGGAGTATTGGAAGGATTTGAAGATTGCTCATTGTCTTGATCCTATGCATATATTCAATTTTAAAAAAAAACATTTTATTGGAGTGAAGGACATGAAAGTAGCTCAAAATGACTTAAAAGAGAAAAAATAAAAATGCAACTTGTGGCCCCATTTTGATGAAGAGATGGATAAAAGAGAATACATATTTGCACCATGGGTGCTTATCTCCAAAGAGATTAACAATTTATCACAAAATAAAATCGATCCACACATCCACAAGATATGGTGCTTCATTAAAGAATGTATTCACCATGGATGACATGAGTCTTTCAAACTTAAAGACACATGATTGGCATAATTTGATCAAGATAACATAAATTTTTTTTATCGTATGATACTAATTTGATTGTAATTTAATACATGTAGCATGTTCTCCTCCTTGTTATTGATGGTTTTTTAAGAAGTGGTATCCGAGATATTATCTATCGTTTAGAGAAGCTAGCAAGGTATGTCTGTAGCTCATGGAAGTTTATACATGTGCTTTTATTAAACATTTAACACATTGTTCTTATATTTTATTATAGATAGATCATGTCCAAGGAGATTGATACAATATCAATACCACGAAATAAAAAGTAATGCATTGAGCTCCTTTGCTTGGCAGCAGAGAGCGAGCTACCAACTTTCTTTTTTGAATTCAAGTCTACGTACTCACCCATCTCATGGATGACATAGAGATTGTAGGTGTTGTTATGTTTGGGGTTCAGAGATTCATGGGAGTTTGTTGGGGCTTACTTGCCAAAGAGCACAACTAGAGAGTTCAATGGCCAAGAGATGGGTACTTGGAGAGTGCATATACTACCTTTTAAAGTACCTTGACCATGTTGACAGAGTTGCTCCTCGCAGATGGACAATAAAAGATTCTCTCACACTATCAATGAGGTATTTTGTTGCAAGGGCATTTAACATAACCTCATAGCTACAAAACTCTTGAACATTTTCATGTTTGTTATTTACAACTCACAGTGTATGAAAAGGTTTGTCAAAAAGTACCAGGAAGTTTGTGCAATCCGCAAAGAAGACAAAGAGGTGGTGAATCTCCCAAGACTAAACATAAACATATTAGAGATGGAATTCTCATATGGAAAGATATCATTGATAAGCAGAGAGAGATTGGATTTGGCTATGATAAAGAAGTAATGGTTCTCCTATAAATGTATATTTACGAAGTTGTTTGAATTTCTCTATAAATGTATATTACAAAGTTGTTTGAATTTGTAATATTATTGCTTAAAGTTTATGTACTTAGTTTTGTACTTTTAGGTATCCACGTACAACAATTTGTGGGCATATGGACAACATCTTTGAGTCGATAAAATTGATTAACGATGCGTTACATAAGATTCTGGCATTGTCTCATCTTTTAGGTAGCAATCACGTGCAAGTGCAAGGGGATACAAACCCTATCGATGATGAAATTGGCTATAATGTGGAAATTGTAGTTGGTATTTATGAACTGAACTTCTATGTTTGCAAGGAAGTGATAAGAATTTATAGATGTATGAAATTGTTTGACATTGTTGACTTCAAAGTTTTTTTTAAGGCATTTTAGATATCTTATGTTAAAACAAATTTATTGGATTGATTGGTTGTGTGCGGAGTATAAATGGGCTAGAGCCATAATGAGAGAAGAACTATCTCGTTTTTGGCTAGTCAAATCATCAAAATCATTACAGACAACACAAGAACCATATATTTTTTCGGCACATTGTGAGCAGACTTTCTTCTACACTTATCTAGATTCTCTCAGACAAAAGGAAAGCCGTGCTTGTCAATCCTTGAGGACGTCGGATATTTGACACCGCCAACTCAGATTGTATTTTTGAAGAGGTAAGCCAAGATAATCTTACTAAGAACAACACGACTCAAGCTCAAATGGAGAAGTGGAAGATATCCTAGGAAGATGGACGAGCATGTCAAATCTTGTTTAATTCTGACAACAGTGATGGAAGCCCAAATTGGGGGCGCAATGCTTGATTTGGTGAAATTCTTGGAAAAGGAGCAATTGATCTCCAAATGAGGAAATTTTGGAAGGAAAGTGTTCTTCACAGTCTAGTAGAAATAACCAGGAAATTTGGGAGAAAATGAGTCGGGAAGCTCAGGTATGTATCGCCCAGGTAGGCCAAAACTAGTCTCTTTTCTACTTTGTCTTCTTAGAGAGAGCCTTTAGAGCCTTGTTTTGTGCGTGCCTTTGTCTGCTTCTACCGACCTCCACGCTACACAATTTTGTACGAGACATGAGGGGTACATTCTCAAATTACTAACGAGCATGTTTGAACTTGTTTTTAGGGTCAGGTTAACTCTGAAAGACCCTGAGTTAGCAAAACCTTTGCGGGAAAACACAAAATGAAAAATGATTGTAATTGCCAGACCTATGGACCAAACCTTATCAAACATGAAGGGGGCATAGAAAGTACTATTAGAACATTCCCAATGAGTCATATGACCATTTGACTCGAGGATAGGGGGGTTTATAGATAATAAGTTGAAATTCAGCCTGGACCCAAAATCACGATTTGAATTCATTGAAGGCTTCTCCATAGGTGTTAAATGGAAAGCTCAGTTGAGGCTCCAAGCACAAGAAGTCAGCTCGGACTACCAAAAAGAGTCATTTTTGAGCATGTGCTCAAAACCACCAAAAGTGTACCAAATTTGATAGGGCCGCTCCTCAAGGTATATGTGATACCACCCTATTCTTGGTTGGAAGAAAAGTAACCTATATCAAGTGCTAGGAACAAAACCGACAAAGTCAGAGGACCAAGTATAGAAACAACACAAGGAGACCATAATCAATTCAAATTAGGGCAAATAGTTACTCACTAGGCTTGTAGGACAAGCGTTAGAAGTTGAAAAAGCTAATAATTTGCAAGTCTAGACAATAAGCACGCTTATTATCTCTTGGCCCCAAATTGGCCTAACGTGGCATTTTCTTCACATGCACCCTATCCTCATGTCAAAAATCATTTCATCATGATCACATCATCAAAAAATGCACTAGAGCTTCCAAAAACCAAAATTTAGCCCAAGGGACATATATCTCAATCTAGAGTGTGAAAACACATTCAAAGCAGGGGAACACCATGTACAACCTGCATAAACCAAGAAAAAGCAAAAAAGATGTAAAAAAGCATAGTAGATAATAAGCGCATTTAATATCTATTGTTGCCAAATGAGTCCAAACTTGCAATTTTTTGTTCCCATGAGCTTTATCATGCCCTCACAAGCCTACATGTCAATTTTGGGACAATTTGGACGCTTCAAAATTTTGCACCAACACTTAGTCAGTTTTAGAACCTTCCAGTCCAAAAATGATCCCAACCAGGTATTCATAGATCCAAATTTCTCTAAACTTCAAATCCTATATATTTTCAATGCCTACAACCCTTTTGCACAACCAAAATGATGCCCTAGCATGCTGACTATCTTTTATGCAAATTTTTTTCTAGATTAGCTTTATGATTCTTGCACCTTGTTTTTATGTTAAAGTAGTGATTATTTAGCTTTAATTGTGAATTTGATCTGCGAAATCTCAATTCCATCTTAACAAGTTATTTTTCTCTCTGAAATGTGCCTAATTCCTAAGAATGGTGTGCCTATTCTAGGATTAATGTAGAACCAACCATCCATCTCAAAAAAGAAGACGCAAATGCAAAGACTTCTCGAACTTCTAGAATACCAGCTAGAAGAGGAGTCTATCAGAGAGTCCAAGAAGACTTTTGCTAAGGATCTCATCGACAAGAATCATGTGGCAATTTTCCAAGGTCAGTTTAGAACATCGGACAACCAAGCAGTTGACCTATAGATGATGCCGAAAGAAATATATGATGTGGCTCAGGTACCAGAGCTCCAAGCAGCCCATAGAAAGCTCAAACCCTAGTCCTTCTATTCGATGCAGCCTGGTGGAGTGGATTTGAATAGAGTATATGGACTTCTCAACAAAATACAAGAAGATGAAATGAAATAGACCTCAAATTCAACAGGCCAACCCACATAAGTGAACATATTTAAAGAGATAGTGGCTGAGGCTCTCAAGCTACCAGCTGAAGGCGAGTCTATGAGGTCAAAGGAAAATAAGAGAACATGCATCTTCACAAGACACACCAATGTAGCTACATTCCAACACATGATCCACAAGTCGACAGAGGAGCCCACTAGATTGTTTCACCAACACTTTCATTCCTCAACCGAGCCGTCACCAATATACACATGCCCAAGTCAGTAGTGTCGTTGGCTTTTAGCACCGCTCTAAAGATGTAGCTGCTAATTCCAATTGACCATGTATCATATGTGCTCAACACCCTGAAGAGCACCAAGAAGACCAACGGGATCAAGTCCCTGGGGCACGTGAGCGTCTCATCTACATTGCCTACCATGCGGTAGGGATGGCAAAAAATTTACCACCAGCACCAGCAGATCATAATCTTTGGTTGGAAGCTAAATTGAAAAATGAAGAAAATGAAGATGAAGAAGAAGAAGAAGATTATTTGCCCCCGTTGCTTAGAAAATCAAAGAGAAAACTAGCTTAGTCAGCTCCAATCGAGAGCAATGAAGAGAGTGATGAAGGCTCAATGGAGGAAACAAAAGATAAGACCTCTCTGAAGAAAGTAAAGCTAATCTAGAGTTAGAAGAAGAGAATAAAATAATGACTAAAGGGAAGAAAAAGTGTAAGAGGGACCACCAAAGAGAGCTCACAACCCAAACCCAATCATAATATAAGAACCATCACAGAGGGTGGCTAGATTGGAAAGAAAGAGAGAGGCTTTTGAAAGAGAAAAGGGGTTGCAAGGGGACTTCGCGGAGTTTTGGCAACCAAACCCTCGCATGAAACTTAAAACAAAGAACCCACTCTATGGAAAGGATCCCCTTGCAAATCTAGAAAAGATCTACCAAGAAGAGGAGTTGGAATGGGAAAAGGAAGAAGTCAAAACATCTGATTTGCCATAGACTGAGCCTGATGATCAAGCTCCCTCTCCCATTATTGCAAATGTACCCTCTCCACCTCACATGGAAGAAAGTAAGCATGAGGAGACCCCTCAAGAAGTACCAAAGCAATAAGTAAAAATAGATCCAGTTCCAACAACATTAGGCATAGTTGAAGCACAAGAAGAGGAAGAAAGATGAAGATGCTAGTAGATATAGAGTTGATTGAAGATACTCAAGAGCCTGCAAAACAAATGAAAAGTCCAAAAGAACTCATAGTGAAGAACCCCAAGGATGTACACAAGAAATAATAGAGCAAGATACACATGAGAAGGAACAGCAAGAGCTAGCAAGCACCTCTCAACCAAGCACCTCTCAGTCGACTAGCTTACAAGACATTAAAGAATATGCTCAATTTTCTCATCACATTTTAGAGAAGATGAAGTCAAGGGTTTATGCTAAAGAAGAAAGAGTCAAGAATCTAGAGTCTGCCAATGCACATCTCACTTCAAGAATTGATGTAGTAGACACCTTTTGTGGAAGAATATAGCAAGCTACATAAGCAATCACAAGTAAAATTGCTAGCTTGAAGGAAGCCATCACTCAGCAGTCAGCTAACAGAATTGCAAAACATGGCTAAAATAGTAAAGCAGCGAACGAAGTGAAGGTCAAGAAAAGAAGCTCCAAGAAGCTAATGCCACTTTTCTAGGCACAAATGCACATGTCCAGTGGCTATAGACCCAGTTAGAGGTAGCGAAACCCAAAAGCCGGATCACTACCCAATCTTCCAATGGTGTGTCACAAACTCCATTTAGGAGGGCAAAAATGTTAGCACATAGCTAACATTGGAGCCTATATATATCCAGCCTATGATGTAACCTTTCATTTTTTGTATCAATCTGGACATCTATAGCCCTAATCCCTTGTATTTTCTTGATTTTTGAAGTTAATTTGTAAACAATTATGTGATTATGAGATGGAGGATAGAGCGGGGATAAATGCTTCCAAATTGTATCAATGGAATCCTAGGCTGCAAAGAGTTAGAACAATTTCTCATTTTTGAACCCAAGACCTTTGGCTAAGGTATAAAAGCCATTTTTTGTAAAACCTAAAAGAGGCCTTTTTGGATAATAAGCGGTATGACTATTTTTCAGAACACTGTATACTCTCTTGCTTTCTTCTCAAGCTCATAACTCCCTCATGAAGTGTCTGTTTCAAGTGACGTTTGCTTCATTGCGTTCACAAGTGAAAGCTCTTCAATACATTGTGCTTTTCTCGTGGTAAAACTGTGTTTTTGGTTGCTCACCTACTCCTTAATTTGCTCATAACTTAGGACTTACATAACAAGACTATATTTTAGGCATCGAAGGGGTGTAGGAGCATCATTGCTAAGCTCTAGGGTGCACTCAGGACTAAAAACAACTAGGTCAAATCTACCTTGTAGATAATAAGTGCGATTTTGGCAAGTGTTCAAAAGGGAGATTTGAGGGCATAGGAATGTGTCTAGAGATGTTGTCTACCCATGCTATAAGTTTTGTCTTGTTTAGACTTTGTTTGCTTGGTGAACCGTCAAGATTTGTATGCGGTGGATAGCTATTGCTGCCTGACATACAATAGAGTGTAGTTTTGAGTAGATAGAGATTGAGTGCGTTTTTTGAGAGATTGAAAACCCCTTGTAGCCTCCATGCACTAGTCGAGTCAACTCCATCCACCACAGTATGACATTTATGTATGTGGTTCTCACTATCACTAAAATAAGATAGCGAAGCTTGGTATTTGGTGAGCCCCACATGGACCTAGCTTACCTTTTTGTTATTTTCTTGTGCCTTGTGACTTGTTGGTATCCCTAATGGACTCCCCTATTCGTTGTCACCTTAATCTGAAGCGTCAAAAATCTTTGATGATCCATTAATTGATTCCCCTACTTTGTTGGAACCCTTCGATGCACTATCTTCTGATTCCCTTTCTTCTTCAGAATCCTCTAATAAACTTGCATCTAGCTTCCTTGATTCATTGAAATTCTTTGATGAACCATCAACTAATTCCCCTCCTTGGTTGGAACCCTTGAATGCACTATCATCTAATTCTCTTTCTTCTTTGGAATCCTCTGATGAACTTATTAGGAAAATTTTGAACTCATTTTCGGGCCTTTTAAGAGTGCCACATCATCAAAGTTGTACAAAAGAAAGCAACCCGGTAGACCCCTCTAAATATTGCTTAGAACCCCCTGATATGACCTATCATTGGAAAGTTTTTGAAAAATGGATTCTGTATCATGGATTCTGTATCATGGATTACTATGATCAAAGATGCCTAGATCTCTTCTTGCTAGAAATTTGTAGACTTAGAGAGACTACCCTTAGGAGTAGAGGAACTACACATAGAGGATCCATACAAAGCGAAATCAATACTTTTTACAAAGGGAGTGCTCGGGATGGCCCAACACAGGTTCCCACTCACACACTCATCGGGGCAAACTTCTTGATTGAGCCATCTAGCTTGGTCGCTCACAATACCCATGGATGTGAGGATCTTCACATCGTAGACGAGGTCTACCTTAGTGGAGGATATAGAGCATCATTGAGAAACTTTGAGCACGCACCTCTTGAGAGCTGACCACGGAGGACATTGAGCCCATACTACAGAGACCCATGAGAGAGCTCTGTTGAAGTTTGGAGCATCTCAAGTGAATAGTCTAATGTGATCCCAATAGTTATTTTGAATTTAGGTATTTATTTTACTTAATTGACAAAGCTCACGGAAGGGGGGGGGGGGACTATATGTAAAACCTATATATCGTGTGCCAATATAGTCTAATGTGATCCCAATAGGTATTTATTTTACTTAATTGACAAAGCTCACGGAAGGGGGGGGGGGACTATATGTAAAACCTATATATCGTGTGCCTTCAAACACTATTCAGAAAACCCCTTAGTTGTAGTTTTTTCACCAATAAAAGGGACCCTTCGTCTATTCAATCGGTAAATTGTTTTCAAGATCATTTCTACAACATCCTTCTGTATGTGAAAATGTGAAAACTATAGAATAAAATAATATCTATTCTTGAACCCACATGATACGCTTTTTCTTTTATGAAAAATGCACTGACCAATACTCAATTAGCTGCTTTGGTACTAACAAAGTTGCCTAAAGCAGCATCCAAAATAGTGTCTAGGTCACTTTGGCTACAAATCACAAAGGAAAAGATAGAATTTGATGATATCAGCTCTTTTCTCATTGAAATGGAAGCGGCATTAATAACTCAAGGCAAAGTTCAGATTTCTGACAAAGGTGGTGAAGCACTTGCTACTTTGGATTCCAGGAAGAAGACCAACAGCCGTTGTTACAACTGTGGGAAGCGTGGTCATTTAGGGATTGCACATCCAAATGCAAAGATAGAGGTTCTACAAAGGACAAAGGCAAAGGCAAGCAAATGAGGAAAGTAGTGATAATGACTCTGGGAAGGAAAGTAAGGATTTGATGGTGTGGTGGAGAGTACACTAGCAAGGACTCCCACCTTCTAGCCAACTAGCTTCAGCCAGGAGAGGCTTGTGAGTGGTAAAGAGGAGCAAATAATGCTCCCTATAAATAATTTGGACCCTTCTATCGGAGTTCAAGTTATCGATGTTTGAACTCGTGGGTCAAATTTCAAGGCACATGCATCTGGCAAGGAACCAATTAGACACATCTGAAACACTATGGATGAGTGTAACAATCCATAGTTGTTGGTTAGAATGTGGATATGATGTGTTTCAAAGTTCATTGTCTCTGAATGTTTTGGACATGATGTGTTAACAATCCATGAATGGGTATTCTTTGATGTAGTGTGGTCTTTAGTTCAATTTTCTACAAGGCAACTGACGTTCAAATGAGATTATTCTCAAGTAACACGTTGATACAAGCAAATCTTCCAGCATGATCGGTGTTGCTAGGGTGTCCATGGTAGCTTCTTCATTGACTTGGCCTCACCATTTATATCCAAACTATGAGCTATAGAGAGGGTGTTAAAGTTTGGACTATCTCAAGTGAATAGCCCAATGTGATCCCAATTATTATATTGGCTTTTAGGTATTTATTTACTTATTTTTCAAAGTCTTGTAGGGCAATTTTTTGAGGTGATATATATACAACCCATTCCCCCATTGTATTATGTATCAATTATTCAGTGCCAAGGTTGGTTGGTTACAATTCTCTCTCTCTCTCTCTCTCTCTCTCTCTCTCTCTCTCTCTCTCTCTCTCTCTCTCTCTCTCTCTCTCTCTCTCTCTCTCTCACACACACACACACACACACACACACACACACTCACATGCATTCTCTCCTTGGTTTGGATGCTTTCATATCGTCGACTTTGACAAGCTCATGGGATGATCACTATTGTCTACTTCCCCCATTGTGCACCTAATTAGCCCTTATGTGATTGTATCCCTCCCCATGTGTTTTGAGCTAATGTATTATGTGATGAGTATGTTGATGATGATAATGATGTAGGTTAAGATTACATACCTACCCACACTAGGTACGAGATACCAAATTTCTTCCACTGTCTATTGAGAGAGGGCTTCAGATCCTTCTCCAGATTCATGAGCTATTAGGACCAGAGATGTCTTGGATTGTATCTACTTGAGTTACACAGACACATAGATAGTTTACTCAGGTTATATGGAGAGAGAAAACCCCCAAAGATAGATTATGGATTTCTTTGAACCGTACACTAGACAGATAGAGGAGAAACCATCACTGCTGCAAAGCTCACATTAAGGAATTTGGGAGGTCATTTGGAGGGCCTTCTAAGAAAATACATTTTTTTGCCTTCTCTCTCTAGAAAATTGGTGTGGTAAAAGAAAATGTGTCCTCATCAACCATTCAAAAAGTGTACTTTGAAGTGGATTCTTTTGACAGAGTCATAACGGCTATAATGATTGATGGAATGTCTCTTTTCAGTTATATTGAATGCACCTCGTCATATAGGAGGGAAGTTCTTCTCCATACGATGTATGCAATAGGGAGTCTAGGGAGTAATGGTGTTATACTCTTTTGTTTCTTGATTTTCTTGACTGTGTATTCATGGATTCTTCATCCACCCCCTCAAACCCTCTCACTAAACAATATAAACATCATCTACATGTTGATTTGAATCCTAAATATAAGCCTTTATGCAAGCGAAGTAAAACAAACACAATAGTAACACCCACGGAGAAAGAAAGACTTAGAGTAGAGGGAGAAAAACACATAGATTTATGCACAAATGGCTCACTCTATCCTTTGAATCCTATGACCAATGCATCCCCTGCATTTGCAAATCCCACTACTTTATTGACCTTTGTAGGTGATGGACAGAATGTTTTACTTGGCTACTACTAATTGGGAAATCAAAATTTCAAAAAAGTATGGTTCACCATCAAGAAAATGAGATTCTATGACTTTCTAATTTGCATTGTGAGGACCAAAAAACCCTTTTGCAATGCACACAAGAAATAAAGGTCTTGCAAGAAAAAATGAGGAACTTACAAAGGAAAGATACAAGCTTAGGTGCTCGTGCGCGAAAGAAGAGACTACGGAATCTTGAAACCTTGAAGGTTGGCTCTGGAGGTAATTTAAAGAAAAGAATCCAAGCATTGAGGTCAGGATTGTGAACCTTTTAGTTTATTTCACCTATACATAGTTTTTTCTTATGTCTGTTATATTTTCTATGTAAACATGCTATATATCCAGACAAACAAAACATAGATCCAAAGGCCAATGTAGGAAATGAGTTGAAGCCTTTGATAACAAGTGCTCTTGCAAAGGATATATGTAACATTTAATGGCCCAAAAACATGTGTGTAGCGGAAATTAGCATGAACATAGTGGGCATTTCATTAGAATAGATTCCTAATGCGAATTACAAGAGTGCTTGGGTGGAGAGAGCAACAAAAAGCATAACACCTAGTTAGATAGCATGAACAATACTTTCAAAAGAGAGAGAAATTAAGCTATTAACAACAGTTGAGGACCGGATTTGCATGGAGCCGGTCCCCCCTCCAAAGGCTTTGTATTATGGTTTCTCCCATCAAGAGAGACATTGTACAATACAATTCTTTGTGTTCCTTCAAGACTAGCTAGTGCAATGAAGATGAAAGCTTCATGCACTAAGAAAAACACTTAGCAAACACAACATCAATTATCCTCGGTCTCAGACCCAAGACCTCACACACCTTCGAAGATGGTGAGAGCTAGCAGGGTATGAGAGTAGATTGAGAGGAAGTAGGAGTATTCTTACGAGAAAGATGTACATCTCCTCACATAATCACTCATATTAACATAGCTTAGCTTAGTAATTAACATGGTAGAGGAGATGAGCATGCATTGAAGCTTGGCTCTTGGTTGGATTTGCATCACAAAGCCAAGAGTTGTTGGTGTAGGCCTCCCTTCTCACAAGCTTGGAGTAGGTGGTAAGCTTTCCATTAAAGCTTGAGAAGGAGAGAGAGTCTTCTTTACTTCACACATGAGATTGTGTGAGTGTGTGTGTGATAATGCCTTGCAAAAATCAGCCCCCTCTCTCTCTTGGGCGACCGCTCTTGCTATTTGTTCTTGCTATCCTCTCATTGGACCCCCCTAGGGCTAGCCAATGACAATTAAGCAGCAGAAGTGATAGCCTTCTGATATGTGTCCCCCTTTCCCCTTTTGTGAGAGCTTTAGGTAATTTAATAATTCAACTAAACTCTCATTGGACCCCTTTGCCTCCTGGCCAATAGGAATCAGGCAAGCCATTGGGCTGTTGAATGCTCATTAGACCCCTTGGGAGACTGTCCAATAGTCTTCTAGAGGACTTAATTCTCATTGGTTCTTTTATTAAGTGTTTTTAAATTAATTAAACTAGATTTAATCTAGCTTCATTCTCATTGGTCCACCTCCAAGGCCATCCAATAGGAATTGGGTACACCTTGTGGGCATCTGGCCTAGGGAGCTGACATGTGTCCCTCATTCCCTTTGTGTAAAGGGAGCTTGTGTGTGTGTGTGTGTGGCTTTCTCTCTCATCCCCTACAAGCAAGGCTCGCCCCCTCCTAAGTAGGGATTTGTAAAGACTTTTGGGACACACACAAAGCATCCAATTCCCCCCATGGTTGACCTTTGGACACAACCTTTGAATTTTGGAACCTTAGCATTTTGGAAGTCTTAATGGGTTGAACCTTAGGGTCTTTTTAGCCCATTGTTGCACATGGCTCTTTTGTAGATGACCCCCCCTTTGGATCCCTATTTTCCCCCCTTTGGATCCCTATTGTGGCCGGTCTGCTAGCTTAACCAATATTCTAGCTTTTTCTCCCCTGGCACTTTCCCATATTAAATGATCAGTTTAACATGAGAAAATCATTTAGGAGAATTAGATATTGATTATTATGACATACCCTCTCTCTTGAAATCATAGTCGTCCTCGACTATGGGGTAGAGAAGATAAAGCATATTCATGAGTCCTTTTCTTAGCGGGTATAGGATCCCTATGTTACCCTACGACATCATTCCACAATGGATGACTAGTCTATTTGGCACTTGAGAGCCTGAGGCTACCGCAAGCATGTCTGCACATTAGTCCTATCAATCTTCCATAGTAGAGTGACAAGCTCTACTTGGTGTTTGGGAGACGTCGTCTCCGCAAACTTGATCTAAGCATGCATACTACTTCATTTTTGTGCACAATAAAGAAAAAGAGAGCCTTATAAGACAAAAACTTTGTTCATTTTTAACATTTTTTACATTTGCTTACTCTTGGGAAGCATTGTGAGCATTGACAAGGTTTAGGTTATCCTTTAATTGTATGCCTTGCATCCATCTAGCATCTTCAAAAGGATAATTCTTAAACTTAATAAGATATCATCGGATAGCCTTAGCGCCTCTTAGTACATCATTGTCTTTGTCTTTTCCTTTGCCTTTGCCTTTGTCTTTGTCACGCTTCCAAGCATAACAATCCTTCTTTATGTGATCAAACTTATCGCAATAATGGAATTGAACATTGCGATGACCAGGACACTTTGATCTACCCTTTGAAGCATCTCTATTGCCCTCTTTCTTGGATTCATGATTCCAAGAATGACCTTTATGCTGTTTTCCATCCTTTTGCACATAATGAGCTTCGCCATGATGCGAGCTACCCATAGCCTTGCGGTGCATTTCCTGTGACAAAAGAGAACTAGTGACATCAATGTCCACTAGCGTACCATTAGGAGCAGAGTTACTGACAGCTGTGCAAAAGATATCCCATGAGGGTGGCAACGAACAAAGCAAGAAGATTGCTTTCATCTCATCATCAATATTGAACGAATCTGGGCAAATAGAGAATCAAAGTCATTAATATGACTGGAAACACTGGCTGACTCCTTCATGCGAAGGTTAAACAGTTTTCGCATCATGAAAACCTTATTACTTTTCGTATCCTTTTCATAAGTGTTGCATAACTTTTGCCATAAAGCATAGGCAGATTCACATTCTAGCACTGAAAAGTACACTGACCCAGCAAGGTGCAATCTAATAGTAGATCTGCATAGCTCATCAAGCTCCTCCCACTGAACCTAAGTCAAATTCATCTCTTCAGTCTGTGTCGCATAAATAATAGGCAATTTCTGTTTCTTTTGGACAAGCACATCTTGCATCTGATTCTTCCAAAGCTGAAAATTAGTGCCATCAAACTTCTTTATGTCATAAATGTCACGGTCTTTGCTGATAGACATTGTGACAAAATGACCAAAAGATTCTGGAAAAAATTCGGTAGAGTCTCCTTTGTATTTGGGACTATGTCAATCAAAATACGAGACAATAAGAGACCAAAATATCGCTCACAAAGTAACAAAGAGTACTATGTCACTCAAAAGCAGACTGTATAGAACCCACTGAGGTGCATCAACTGTCAATCTGACCAATCGGTGTCAAAAGCACCTATACCAATCTATACATGTCCTATGGTGAGGTCACGAAGGGTAACTCCAGCTA
Source organism: Adiantum capillus-veneris (assembly GCF_014529385.1). Lineage (NCBI taxonomy): Eukaryota > Viridiplantae > Streptophyta > Polypodiopsida > Polypodiales > Pteridaceae > Adiantum > Adiantum capillus-veneris. The sequence continues at coordinate 138,643,826 of NC_140940.1, read as the reverse complement.
CCTATATCACCGGAGGTATCTCCACATTTGAGAATACCCCAGCTCAAAGAAAACCTCACGCTATCGAACATCACAATGTAGGTAATGCAGTAAAGCGTATAGCCAAGTCTCAGAAATGGCTATCTTCCGACCAAGTCTCAGAAATGGTCGGGACTGTCGTACTGGCCAAAAGATGGCTCCACAAAAGACGTACACTGGCAGTATCCACAAAGACGTACAGATGTATCACTGCGCACAAACAGGTTCCAAAAGCATATGCATGCCAGAAAAATATCCCTACTGGGAGTCAAATTGCTCTCAAAAGAGCTCAGACACTGTAGCAAGTGTCAACATATGCATAATCACTCCCACTGGAACCATATCTCGCATAAATGCTGCAATCTATACTCTATGTGTCGATGCCGATGTTGAAACGCACTGTGAAATCTTGTGTGTGGATGTCTATGACAAAGTGCAGTTATATGTGTCGATGCCGAAATAGTAGCGGAATCCGATGTCAAAGACGTAACATAAACTCATGCCCTGCGTGTCGATGCCGAACTCTTATAATTTCTCAAGTATACGCAGCTAAAAATACCTCTGGAAAATCACCTGCAAACTCCCACCTGCTATGCGTCTCGACTATGTTCGAAATGTCCACAATATACATACATCTCCTTGGCTGAAAATTCAGCCCACATAGCTCTCACACAGTGAAGCTACACTTGCAGTAAACATGAGAGGGAATAACCCTCGAAGATCTGCAGGAAATTTTAAAACGCAAATTTTGCAGCCAAAATAAGCAAAATCGGCCTTTTTGACGCAGACCCAGGTACTATGTACCTGCTTTTGTTCAGAGTGGCCGATTTTGGTAAAATAGAGTATAGGTTCACCAATTTTTGACGCTGCCTCAACTCCTTGTTGTCCTGCTGCAAACTGCTGATTCTGGCTATCTTCATAGTAGCCCTTCATAGCCACAAGAGCTCCAAGATCTAATGGAAAGCTCCATAGCTTAGCTCTCTATCACAAGCTCCATTGCACTGTCCATGTGCTCTGATACCAGTTGAAAGAGAAGATGCAAGCAGTGCGATGCAAGAGCCAAGGATCGAGCACAGAGAGAGAGAGAGAGAGAGAGAGAGAGAGAGAGAGAGAGAGAGAGAGAGAGAATGAGTACACTGTTTGGAAGGGGGAGAGCCAAAAGATTACTATCCCCCAATTATTATTATGCACATATATAATAAGTGGCTCAAGTGTGTATAACTATAAACTTGGGTTAGTAGCAGTTAGATGGGCGTCCGGACATGGCCAGCATAAACCTTACATGAATGTCATGGAGAAAAATGTATGATCTCTCACCAAATTTGAACTCTAGCAGTCCATGAAGCATCAATGTGGCTTACTTCTCATTAAAGCCAGACACATCTAAAGGTAGTTTGATTTAAAATATTTTAACTGTAAGTATTTTTCTTCGTTGCACCTCTTTAGCCTCTGCCTCAAGATTAATATCCTCCTCAATCTCGGGAACCTCAATAGATTCCATATCCTCATCATCTTGTTGATCGCCGGTGGTAGATCCTCCTCCTCCATTACCTCTGAAGGATCTTTCAAGAGACTAGCAAATAGAGAGTTTAAGAATAGAAGGAACCCAAAGGATTCTTTGATTAGCTTGCAATCTTATTTGTGCATAGGACACCATGAGGGTCTATAGATGATAGACGGTTGATGGTACTTCTTGTATGACCCTCTTGTGGAATCACAATCTTTTAAGTGCACCACCACCATGTCAGCAAGAACCACCTTGCCCCTTTGGACCTCAAGCTCAAACCAATCTCTTTTAGACTTGAGGAAATCATTGTGCTGAGCTATAAGGTCATCAAGAATGAACGGGGCATTGAATATAGAAGAGACCTTGTCAAATATTTCAACAGCTCATGCAGATACTCCAAAATCAAACAGTCTTTCATCCACACATGCAGGATTTTCAATACCATCCACCCCTTCCTCCTTACATTTTGTAGCTAGCTCACAGGCAGAAGAAAGATCATTGTCTCTCTTTTTGGTGCTAGTCACTTGAAGCTTCAGGATTACAGGCACTTCATCATGTATTGATGCTTCTGAGTCATTAGGGGGTTCCTCTGTCCCCATAACATCATCTCCAAGAAATATATCTTTGGCCTGCCCAAAGTCCACATCAAAAAGTTGCAAGCTGTTGGTGCAATGAAAGACGCAACGTCCCTGCAAAATACGTAAAATAGCACGCTACAAATAATAAAACGGTAGATTTGCATACCTGACGCATCCACGAGCACATAATCGATGATATACGCATAATCGAGAGATAGAGAGTGGGAGAGAGAGAAAGAACACGTGCATGCGCACCTCCTAGAGCGGAGTGCTACGCCGGCTTGGCGAGAGAGAAGGGAGGAGAAGAGAGAAGAAAGACAAGAACACTGGGTGCAATCTCCCCCTGTGCAAGAGTGACCATTTCCCTCTTGCACGTATTTCATTTATAGATTTCTTGAATGGTCAAATTGAGTACAAACTGGCCGGCCGGTCATAAATGGCCAAAGCTCATAAACTAGCACTTGAATAATAAAATGTACAATATATAAATTTCCATTTGCATAGGCCTAGCTTGGTCCATCCTTTTCCACCTGTCACCTACAAAAATAGTAAAATATCAATTCCATAACATATTTCTCCGTTGGAAGAAACTCTCCTCAGTGTTGCAAAGATAAAAAACTGCAAACAATACTTGTCAAAAATAATGATTAGAAATCTGTATCAAATAGTAAAAGAGAAATCCATAAAATTAGAAAATATTGCTTATGCCTGTTTTCATCCACATTCTACCTATTCTATACACTCATCATCAATCTCATAAATGTCAAGTCCCATCACATAAACACTGCCATGACAAAATAATCATCAGATTCCAAATCCCAATCCAATTCCAATTCCACAATATAAGTCCAAATCCAAATCACTTTCATTATGTACCCAGGTAACAAAATCATACCAGTTTACAGTGGTGGCCAGCCACTGTAGCATGATTTCGTAACTGGTGTTGCCTAAACTCAACGAATCTACACCAATAAGACGTACTGCCTAAATCAGAAAATCTGCACTAATACTGCCTAAATTGGCAAATCTGCATTTGATATTGTTTAAAATCATGAATCTGCAATGTATCAATGTGCTACCTAAATTGGCGGATCTGCACCAAGATGAGTATCTACAAACTGCCTAAATCGGTGAATCTGAGTGTCTGTGACCAATGCACTAGGCTAGGCATACATAAAAAATATAACATTTATCACATATGTGAGACCAATTTGGGGCATGTTTGAGTAGGAGGGTACTTACAAACTCTTGTTTACTATCCCAGCTCATATGAGTAGCTGTATAGCTTAATAACAAATGATCTTAATGTAAAAGCCTTTAAATCAATGAGAAACCATGGCCGTAGCAGTGTGTGAGTATTCATCTTAGAAGACAATGTAGACAAATGAAATATGAAAAGAACACCAATGTATTTGTTGTACTAATTACCAGCGGGATCTTGAATGGGTATCTATGTATGCATGGCAAGAGTGTTGTGTTGTCTCTTTGAATATTATAACAAACACATATAGAAGTTTGGCACAAGCTTGTATCACAGTGTTAGTATAGTCAATGAGTAAGGATTAATTAAGATATTTGATTGATTAGCCAAGAAGGAAAGTATTGAAAAAATTTGAGAAAAATGGTTAGTATATTATCACTGAAGCTTTGAAAATGAGTTTGCAAAATAAATTAAGGAGATGACTTAGCTAACTGCCTCGAATAATGGTTGCATGGTTTTTTTTTTTGAATCCTTAAACGAGTTAGAGAAATGTAACAAAACAAATGAGGATCGTGATAAAAATAATTTCATTAAGGTCAACCAAGACAAAGACTTATATTGCCAAAAATAAAAAATAAAAATAAAAAATTGTAAGAAACCTAATAAAGGTAACGGTGTTGACCAGTGATATGTAATTAGCAAGTAATAAAATATAACAATGAGCCACTTGAAGAGGACAAAAGCAAAAAAAATCTTCATTGTTTTATAAGTGCAATAAATTTTAAGACCACTTATGAATGCATGACATTTGACAACTTGAATCGATGAACAAAATCACAGAGAAGATCATACGGTATAGCCTAGCTATAACTGGATGAATTTGCAAGCCTCAGTAATACACTTGTTGATTCTGATGAATCCTAAATCAGCAAATAATTTTAATTTTTTTAATTTTTTATAAAACTAGCTTGTGCTAATTAAAGGCATTTACCAACTGAAATTATAATGAGAACGAGATTGCTAGAAAGAGTAAGGATGCGGGAAGCATGTGCTACGAGAGGTGATGACAATTGACATTAATCCAAGATACGAGTTATGAATCACAACAGATCAAAGACGATATATAAGTATATTATTGAAATATAGTGAAAAACTTCATACCTAAAGGTTATTTGATATGATAGCATTGTAGTGAGCTTCATCTACAAAAGGGCTTCTCAAAGACAAAGCGCTAAAGATGATTTTGTGTTAGATGCATGCAAGTATGTACAAACACTTGAAATTCCTTAATGAGGAAATTGAAGTTGAAAGAGAAACTATGCCGAACAAATTGATTTGTAAGGATCTTGGAATGATGAGTCCAATATTTCTATAATGGCCTATAAAGACAGGTGTTAATGCCAAAAAAATGGGTGGTAGTTTACATCAGTTATCTATAGTACGAATTAGAGAGTCAACTTGAGACCTCTTTTAGTTTTTGTTTTTGTTTGTTTGTTTTTTTCCTACCCTAATAGCTATTGGATTAAGTTTAGTAAGTCTTTGACGTGACACCAATATCCACTAATCACCTTAGCCGTGCAAACCATGCTACAAATTTATATAACACCTTTATTATATGCTTGTTTATTGTAAAAGTTGCATGCTTTCATTCGCTTTTATTGGCAAAAATCCTAACTGTGTATCAATTTTATCATTTATGGATTTTGAAATGTTAATACATTTAGTATGTGATTAAACCACTCTTAAATTTAGCAAGGAATTGTTTTACTACTCAAAATTTCTCTGGAAATTTTGAAATTCCATCAACTAATCGTTGAAAGGAAAGCAGATTTGATCAAGTGTCTAATTCTTTTGACACAATACATATTCCCAAGGCAAGTTGCAAGTGTTGCGAGCATTGACCAAGGTGTATACTCACAAGAATCTGTAGCAGCAAAGTTGGTTGTGGCGGGCTGCTCGCATCTTAGGAAGAGGCCAAAACAATACAAATACGTCGTGGTGTGGTGATGAAGGAGGTTGAGTGATGTTAGGATCTGTAGATATGTGATGATGGAGCATAGAGTAAGTGTTTGACGCAGAAAACAACATCACTATGGATAGTCAACCATTATGAGGTTAAATGTCTTGTCACGACAATTGTCATAATTAATACCACAAGGGGAGGGGTGGAATACTAGCAAAGGCTAGGATTTGGAAGATGTGCCATATAGAACCAAACTTAGAGTTACATCACATATGTCATTGTTCAGTATATATGAGTAATGAGTCCACTTTCATTGTCTATTCAAAGAGGGCTTCGGACCACTCACTAGAGTCATGAGATATCAGAATGAGAGATTCTTCAGGTTTCCTTTCTGGTATAGGTGCGCAGCCACAAGGAGAGTCTCGTGAGAAGATGAGACAATGGGAGACATTCACAAAGGGAGATCAATTACTTCTTGAGAGTAGACGTGGAATTTAGATGATAAAGCTTCACAGCAGATTACAAAGTCTACCTATAATAGAGGTATATTGACCGACAAAGCCATTAAGTTTGGGAGAGCTAGCCGCCCATGTCCTACAAGGGCCACCACAACATTGATGGAGGATCCTGCCAGCCATACTCAGACACCGATGTTCATTCTAGCCTTTACTTTACTTCATTTTATTTTATACCCAGGCATTGTAATGAATCCACCAAGATTGTATCACTAATCTCATAGTCATTTTGTCCTTTTAAAGACGATCAATATAACACATTTTGTGTGTGTGTGTGTGTGTGTGTGTGTGTGTGTGTGTGTGTGTGTGTGTGTGTGTGTGTGTGTGTGTGTGTGTGTGTGTGTGTGTGTGTGTGTGTGTGTGTGTGTGTGTGTGTGTGTGTGTGTGTGTGTGTGTGTGGTGGTTGGGTGCACGATGTAAAAAGGGGACTCAAGATATAGGTGGTCGTGGGTGTGAATGCAACTGAAGAGAAGAATAAGAAGAGAGTTTTAACGTCGTAGGAAACTATCCCAAGTGAAACTGGTGTGCACCACTATTTGGCAAAGAGGACTGCAGCGGCTCTAAGGGTCAGCGATTTAAAGCTGGGGCCAAAGTGTTGCATGGGTGGGAGTTCATCTCCGGTTTGCATGTTCACAGCAGGCCAGACGCCAGTTAATGCCATCCCATGCTCGTGCATCCGACAAAGCCAATATTGGCGCGGAGTGTTGGGGTATAAAGCCCAATGTGGTCGCCCAGGTAAGTGGGCGGGCCGCCAGGTATGTACACATATTCTTTTGTAAAAACCTAATAAGAACTCACTATGCTCTACACATTATAGTAGAGCGAGTTCACCATATCGTCGTGCTCTTCTTCTCGCACTCTCTCTCGCGTCGCACTTCCGCTCGTACTCCTTCAACTGGTATCAGAGCTCAGATCGAGGCTCGGGGCAGCACTGCAGGAGGCTAGAGTCACCAGCTCAGATTGGAGTGAAATTCAACAGGCGAATACACGGCCCCAAATCCTGTGGGCAAGCCCAAAGGGCTTGGTGTTCTCAGAATTTCATTCTGAGGTCATCTCGGCCACTGTTCGGCTTCAACAAAGGTCTACGTAGGCCATTTTCGACTACGTGGTCTCGACGGGTGCAGATCCGACTCTGCAAATTTGGGGTTTTCGGCCTACGACTGCAGGTGCTGAGGATATCGACACTCCCAGAGTGTTGATTTGTGGCTGTCTACACATCGAAGGACAGCTCACAGTTCTTGGAGGCGTGTCACATACGACACGGGCGCATCTACACACAGACTGTAGGCGACATCCACTAGTTCATCAGGTAGCTTGTGTTTGCTGCTTGATATTCCAGATTTCATCCTGACATTGCAGGTACTTCCACATGGGATGTATTGTCAGAGATGATGTATGTCTGTTGAGGGTTTGCTGGCTGTGAGTCACACAGCAAACAACCGCCGCAGCGGTTACAGCATATAGTGGGAAATTTGTGGATGTATGACTTTGTGGGAAGTCTATGTACTGTCAGATTTACTGCAGCCTTTGTTGAGGGTCGAGTGAGGTTTTATTGAGCTGGGGGATTCTCGAATGTTGAGATCCTTTCGGTGATACAGGTCTTGGAGCGATCCCTCGAGCACCCTTAGATAGGCAGCTAGGATGTATTGACTGTGAGTTAGACAGTTGGGATTGCATCTTTGCTTTACTGCCGTTGAGGCATTGTCACAGTCTATGCTTACAAGATAGTGAGAGACAGTACAGGTGCAGGACAGGTTTACCCGCAGCTTACAGTGTCAGAGAGACTGTTTTTTGAGCTGTTTTTTTGGTCTGTTTTTGGTACACCATAGCCATTTTACAAAGGAGACTCTGCCAAAATTTCTGCAGAATCTGAAGCTTTCTTGGTTCATTTGACAGGTTGATATTGGTTCAGAGGTCAGTTTACAGGGGAAACTCTGCCGAATTTTTCCCAGAAAAGTAAACTACTGTGAAGCGTAGCTATGGCTGGATCACAGGACACTGCTCTTTACAATATCAAGAAGCTGGATGGAACCAATTTCCCATTGTGGAAGAAGCAGATTTGGCACGTGTTGGTACAACAGAAGCAGATAAAACCTATAAATCTCAAGGGGATAAAACCAGAAGATATGGACGAAGATGAATGGAGCGAAATGGATGAATTGGCACTTTCTACCATTATGCTGACTTTGGTAGAAAGCGTTTACTTCAATGTAGCAGACGAGATGTCGGCTTATCAAGCATGGTTAAAGTCGATTGATCTTTATGAGAAGCAGAGTGCAGCTTCACAGGTATACTGGCTTAAGAAGCTTGTTTGACTTGAAGATGAAAGAAGGGACACCTATGTGCAATCATCTGAATGAATTCAACACAATCTATAGTCAGTTGTCAGCTCAAGGTGTCAAGTTTGATGAACCTGTTAGAGCTATGTTCCTGTTGATCACATTTCCGGAAAGTTGGGACACTTTTCGCACAGCTTTGAGTAATTCTGCACCTCCAGATGGTTTGAACATAGCAGGTGTAGAAGGAAGTCTGCTTACTAAAGAAACCAATAGAAAGACAATGGACAAAGGCAAAGGAATAGCCTTAGTTGTCAGGGGAAGGACCAAAGAAAAGTACAAAGGTGGAAAGAGGAATCAGTCTCGTAGCAAGTCCCACAGTGCTAAAGGCAAGAGTGACATAGAATGCTACCATTGTGGCAAGAAGGGTCACATGAAAAGAGACTGCAAAGAATGGAAAGCAGAAAAAGGCAAAGAGAAATCTGAAGACCATGGTGAGAAGAACAAGTCCTCAGTGAAGATTCAAGAAATAAATGTGACAAACACTGTTGCAGAGGATGACAGTCTAGTGTCAGGAGACATCTACTTCTTGAAGAATACAATGGACTCAGCTCTTCTTACAGCATCTGATGGAAATGCAATGAGTGACTGGATTATAGACTCAGGGGCATCACTTCATGTGTCTCCAAACAAGGAGTGGTTTACCTCTTATGTGACCACTAAAGATCATGTTCGGCTAGGCAATGGGCAGACATGTGAGATCTTAGGTGTTGGAGATGTACAATTGAAGTTTCAGAATGGCTCTTCTTTCACGCTGAAGAATGTGAGACATGTTCCCGCAATTACAAAGAGCTTGATCAGCACAGGTTTACTTGATGATGCTGGCTACGTCACCACTTTTGGACAGAACATGTGGAAGATATCCAAGGGTTCTATGACAGTAGCACATGGAGTAAAGTCTGGAGGACTTTACATGATTTATGTATCAAATGTCTCTAGAAATGTAATCAATGTAACCGAGCAGCCGAACGTTTCTTTCTGGCATAGCCGGTTAGGACATATGTCCAAGAAGGGAATGGAAATCTTGTCTCGTTCTGGTTATTTGCCTGGCTTTTCATTTAATGATTTTGAATTCTGTGAACATTGTCTGTATGGTAAGCAAACACAGCAGCCACATAAGCATAGAAGCAGTAGAAGAGATACACAGTTGGCACTTGTTCATAGTGATTTGTGTGGACCTATGCCTAACCTATCTCTAGGGGGAGCTTCTTACTTTATGACATTTATAGATGATTACTCGAGGAAAGTATGGGTTTACTTTCTCAAGCACAAGGATAAAGCGTTTAGTGTTTTCAAAACGTTTGTGACACTTGTGGAGAATCAGAGTGGCAAGAAGCTTAAATGCTTACGCACTGACAATGGTGGAGAGTATGTTTCAAAGGCCTTTCAGGACTTTTGTGAGTCAAAAGGTATAAAACGTGAACTTACTGCTCCTTACAATCCTCCTCAAAATGGTGTTGCTGAGAGGATGAATAGGACCATACAAGAGAAGGTCAGAAGTGTGTTGTCTAATGCATAGCTGCCAAATGGGTTTTCGGTTGAAGCTGTATCAACAGCTGTTCATCTTGTAAATAGATCTCCTAGCAAGGTTTTGCAGAAGGATTCAGTGCCAGAGATGGTATGGTCAGGCAAAATGCCCTCATACAAGCATCTCAGAGTCTTTGGCTGTGAGGCATATACTCACGTTCCAAAGGAATTTAGGAACAAACTTGAGCCAAAGAGTAGAAAGTGCATCTTTCTAGGCTATGGTAATTCTGGTGAGATGGGGTACAGACTTTGGGATCCCAAATCCAGAAAGGTTGTCCGCAGCAATGATGTTCACTTTAATGAATCCAAATATCATTCTAAACCAGAGAGGGTTGAGGAGATTAGAAGAGTTGTCTTCCAAGAAGATGGACCTGCACGTGCAAGACAAAATGTCAGGGCTCAAAAGGAGCAAGGACAGGATAGAGTGGAACCACAGGTTGTGGCTGAGCCTGAGCCACCTATTGGGCATAGATCTGGACGTATCACGCGACCTCCTGATAGGTTTGCTCCATCTATGAACTATGTCATGTTGACTGATAGCAATGAGCCTTCATGTTACAAGGAAGCAGTGCAAATGAAGGACTCCGGGAATTGGCAATTGGCCATGCAGTCAGAGATGACAGCTCTGCATAAAAACAAGACATGGAAGCTAGTTAAATTACCACAGGGCAAAAAGGCTCTACCTTGTAAATGGGTTTACAGGTATAAAATCACCGCTCATGATAGTCAGCCAAAGTACAAAGCAAGGCTTGTTGCCAAGGGCTTTAAGCAAGAACAAGGCATTGACTTTGATGAAGTCTTCTCTCCGGTGGTCAAGATGACTACGTTGAGATGCTTTCTTGCATTGGTTGCCATATTAGATTTGGTGTTGCACCAAATGGATGTCAAGACAGCATTCTTGCATGGTGATTTAGATGTGGAAATTTACATGCAGCAGCCAGAAGGGTTTGTTGAGAAAGGCAAGGAAGATTGGGTATGCCAATTGTTAAAGAGTCTTTATGGCTTAAAACAATCACCGAGGGCATGGTACCATAAATTCCACAAGTTTATGCTTTCTCAAGGCTACAAACGTAGTGAGTTCGATCACTGTCTATATACAAAGAAGGCTAAGGATGGCAGTTGGCTGATCCTTATTTTGTATGTGGATGACATGTTGATTGCTGGCAAGCACTTGGAAGAAATTTCAGCTTTGAAGTCAAAGATGGCAAAATCGTTTGACATGAAAGACATGGGTGAGGCAAGTCATATACTTGGTATGCGCATTGAGAAATACATATCAAAGAAGTTGATTTGGTTATCTCAAACAGAGTATATTGACAAGGTTTTGCAACGTTTCAATATGGAGAAGGGAAAGGCACTGAGTGTTCCATTGCCACCATATGTGAAACTTAGCAAACAAGATTGTCCTGTGTCTGAGGAAGAACAGGCTGAAATGGATAAGATTCCATATGCGTCTGCGGTGGGTAGTTTAATGTATGCAATGATTGCTACTCGCCCAGACATTGCATTTGTAGTGGGAGTAGTAAGTCGATACATGTCAAACCCAGGCAAGAAACATTGGGAGGTAGTGAAAGGAATATTGAGATACCTGAAAGCTACAAAGAGTATGCGTATATGCTATGGGAGTCAGGAGCTAAGTGTAAAGGGTTTTACAGACTCAGATTATGCAGTTGACTTAAACAACCGAAGGTCTACGTCAGGGTATGTCTTTACATTGGCTGGTGGAGCAGTATCATGGCGTTCTAGATTACAAGATTGTGTTACTCAGTCTACTACAGAGGCTGAATATGTTGCAGCATCAGAGGCATGCAAAGAATCAATTTGGCTTAATCGACTAGTAACAGATTTGGGAATCAAAGAAGAGATGCCTATGTTATATTGTGATAGTCAAAGTGCTATACAATTGGCTCGCAATCCAGTTTATCACTCAAAGACAAAGCATGTGGATGTGAAGTATCATTTCATCAGGGAAATGCTCGAGGATAAGCAACTTCAGCTTGTCAAATTTCACACCACAGAAAATCCTGTTGATCTACTTACAAAAGGACTTCCCTCAGAGAGCTTTGCATATTTTCGCAAGCAGTTAGGTGTAGGGTAGTACATCACTTCTCTACATCTCTTATATATTAGCTTGTATAGTAGCTTGTCTCACACTTAAAGTACCACATTGGACTTTAAGTGGGAGGTTGTTGGGGTATAAAGCCCAATGTGGTCGCCCAGGTAAGTGGGCGGGCCGCCAGGTATGTACACATATTCTTTTGTAAAAACCTAATAAGAACTCACTATGCTCTACACATTACAGTAGAGCGAGTTCACCATATCGTCGTGCTCTTCTTCTCGCACTCTCTCTCGCGTCGCACTTCCGCTCGTACTCCTTCACGGAGGTGAGGCAAGGATAGAGGGCAGCAGGCGGCAAGGGGCTTGCATCCCTCTCTCATTTCCATTTGTTCCTGCCAAAAATCTCTCTCTCTATGCATTCTCTCTCCTCTCCCAAACATGTTACCTCGCCATTCCCCTATTTTCCTCCCTTGAACCTCTCATACTTTGTTCATTGCAAGCTTTGCTAAAGCAAGATCCCCAATTCTACATCACCCTTACTGCACAACACGCTGACTAGCTGCTCATTTCATCTACATAGCGCCCAATTCAAGTGTTTGATGAGGTCAGAGTTCCACCCTGTCTTGCATCCATTGCATGAGGATTCCACCACCGACTTCCCCATCTATGAGCCTTCTTGCTCATGGAGGTGGAGGGGGGCACCAACACGCCGACACACATAGAGGAGCCCAGGGCCACCTTGCATCATAACAGTCTCTCTCTCTCTCTCTCTCTCTCTCTCTCTCTCTCTCTCTCTCTCTCTCTCTCTCTCTCTCTCTCTCTCTCTCTCTCTCTCTCTCTCTCTCTCTCTCTCTCTCTCTCTCTCTCTCTCTCTCTCTCTCTCTCTCTCTCATTACGAGACGTCCACACCCATCTGTGAACGGTGAGCACTAATTTGTTGTTGGACAGTTTTTCTCGCAACGCCCCTACAATTATGGTGAAGCCAGTAAACCCTTTTGAACACCTTAATGCACTATCCACAATTATTTGGTGTATGGTTCCCATGCTGTTAATGTCAATTAAGCTCCTAATCTGAGTGTGTTGGTTCCATGATATCATAGAACATTGAAATTTCCTATGTACTTCCGATATCTAACCTAATACTTACCTACAATATGATATTGTGCTTCCTTTCTTCTATTGACATCTCCATATCTTGGCAATTATATACAAACCTATTACAACTCTTGGTGATTTCCAATGTTCAAACACCTACCTTTTCCAACACACATGTAAGCACTCAAGGTAAAATACATAATGCCATAGTTACTTAATACATGAATGAAGATCGTTATTAATAAAAATGAGTAACTAAAAAAGAACTTAGCTCCAAATTTTTCACGTTCTGCCTTCCTACAATCCGTATATTGCCAAGAGCGATGATATGTGCTCTGATACCACTGCTACAAACGGAAGATGCAACGTCCCTGCAAAATACATAAACTAACACGCTACAGATAATAAAACGATAGATTTGCATACCTGATGCATCCATGAGCACATAATCGACGATATACATGAAGAGAGAGAGAGATAGAGAGTGGGAGAGAGCGAAAGAACACGTGCAAGCGCACCTCCTAGAGTGGAGTGCTACGTTTGCTTGGCGAGAGAGAAGGGAGGAGAAGACAGAAGAAAGACAAGAACATTGGGTGCAATCTCCCCCCGTGCAAGAGTGACCATTTCCCTCTTGCACGTATTTCATTTATAGATTTCTTGAATGGTCATA
>NC_140940.1:138502858-138627858 GCF_014529385.1 Adiantum capillus-veneris | reverse complement strand
ATGCTTCTCGATCCCAATGAATTTATAGACAATAAAGTGAAGGAAATTTTGTTTATTCCTCCATCAAGGCCACATGGAGAGGTGAAGATTGTAGAAGTCACCCACAATGTGAATATCAAGGCCAAGGCTGAGCAGGAAAATCGACGTGCAAAGGAGATGAATAAACTGAAAGAGAAGCAAAAGGGAGAAAATTCTATAGAAGAAGAGATTAACAACTACCTAATTGTTAAACACAAAATCGATGTCAGCAACAACAAAATTTTATCATCTATGGAGGAAGGATTAATAGTAGATATACAGCTAGAAGATGGTATAAGAAGACTTGCATTAGATTCTATGGATATCAATATATTGTGGGATCCCGATGCTCAAAAAACAAATTCAAATGTCTATATATTCCTGACGTAAGATGCTTTCACCAGCTTCAACATATTTTTAGTCTTGTAGTTTGATCAAGAGCCAGCTACCTGCACAAAGTCATGCAGAAATATATATCTTGCATTCCCAAATTTTTGTCTTTCTCACCCCTATCAGCACATTCAAGAAGTGGCTTGCCCATTGTCCAATGTTGCAAGTAACAACCACAATTTTTCCATATGAGAGCAACCACCATTAGAGCCTCGTTTGCATTGAACTTGACAAGCCAGTTGTCTGGACACTAAACTCAATTCAAGGAACGTATCCAGAATTAAGACTGTTAGTATTGAGAATTATAAATTGGTTTTATTTTGGATAAAGTATGGAGATAGTTATTGTGTTGGGTTCATACGAACTCCTCCTGCTTGCAGATGCATAAAAAGACTGTTGCACGCATATGGAAGGCTATGCGGAAATCTAGAGTTGTACGGGCTAGAATTAAGGAATTCACGGTGCCTTTACAGACGGATGCCAACTTGTGTTGATGGAGGTGCCTTCTCCATGCTGAATATATACTGCATAGCTTTTTTGCACTAAAGTTGTTCATGTCAAAGTTATGCATTTTGCACATCATTACTATAACATTGTGACTGTTTGGACAAAAATGTGTCTCGGTTCCTTTTTGTTTTGTTTTGTCTTTTCAATAGTGCATTGGAGAAGTACATCGTACAATATTTTCACCGATACCATGCCACCCTAATCAAGAACAGACCCTATTGTATGACCACATTGTAGAGTTAACAATGACTAATGAGGAACATCAGCAAACAGATTTCATAAGGACTGCTGAGAAAGGACAGGAGCAAGAGGAGGAAGGAACTTCTAAGAAGCGAAATGCTGCAAAGGGAGAGTTTGACAAGGAGAAAATTCCAGATGAGGGGAAGCCCACACAAGAGCAAGATCACATAGATCAAGGGGTTGAGGAAGAAATAAATGTTGAAACTCCCTCTACACTTGGAGGGTTTCAGAAGAAAGAAGTTTATGCAGAGGGAGGGGCTAAGAAAGACCACCCTAACCCTCAAGCAGAGCACATCTCTGCCACAATTCCACCTGTTGATCTTGAAAATCAAGATTCTTTATTCCTGACACACAAACAGATCATAGCATTAGAAGCTAATTAAGGTGCAATAGAGCCCTTAACACTGGAGACACAAGAGTCTCAAACAAGAGAAGAACAAGGGACTGGTGAGAACAAGCTCAAGGATGTCAACACTAGACAAGACAACCTCCACGGTAGGCAAACCCAATATGGACCTTTGCTAGACATTGACATGATTGTTCCGGTAATAACCAATGTAAAATAATATGAAAGTCAACATATTGTTTAACTACTTGTTTGTTTTACAAAATGTTTGTAGAGACTAATTATTTTGGACGTCAACGGATTGTTGTTGTTTCAAGATCCGTATGATCCCCACGTAGAACTTGTCAACCTGTGCAACTTCAGGATAGGCAATTGCAAAGCCATTGTGTGTCCAAGAACCAAGGAATTTATACAATTTTTACTTCCAAGGTTTCGGGTTGCGATATGGTCCTCTATGCAACAGAGAAACATCAATCCTTTGTAAATATGGTTTGCATTAACGTAGCAAGAATCGAACGTTCGCAATTTAATTTTTTGTATTCACAGAATGAGTGTGTTATCATTGACGGCCACTACCACCCTACCAAACCAAATGTATTCCTATACTATAAACCTTTTTATCAAATCCATGTCCCATATGATGATATCAACACTTTGTTGATAGATGACACACCCCATAAGGGCTTGTTAAATCCACTGAGTGTCAGGCCAAGGGCCAACCAAGGGGTCATGGACTCAGCCAAGGGCCAGCTGCCAGTGGGAAGGGGTCCGAAAGTGGCTAGGAGCCTATTAAAGGGAAGTTGGGCGGCTGGACCAGGACCTGGCAGTCCTCTGGTGTTAGATTGGTATCAGAGCTTCAGGCTATTTTGAGAACTAGGGCACGTTTTTTTTTTTTTTGTTTGTTGCATGTTGCATGCACAACCAAAAGGGAGGACAAAGAAGAGGTCGAAGCCGCGCGTGTGCAGCAACCCTTTGTCGGGGACGAAGGTGTCTGACGACCTGCATCAAACCGTGTGTGGTTGGGCTCAGTGGGAGCGCAAGGTGAAGGGCTGCAAAATCCATCTCTGGCCCGCGGCATCAGTAGACCTCGCCATCGCGAGGTAGCTCTCCAACAAAACCTGCGCAGGCGGCCGTCGCCTGCAACAGAGTTCTTTGAAATTTTTTTTACAAAAGCCCTTAAGGGTTGGCTGTTCACACCCAGAAAACCGTCGTGGGTTTTGAACAAGGGCCGAAGCCGCGCGTGTCCGATTCCGTCGCTTTAAGGCACTTGTCTCCGAATCGGCGGGCACACACAGCACACAAAGGCTGTGGTATTGCATATTTTATAGCCCGCATCTGCTGCAACTCGGCTTCTCAAATTTTGAAATGCCAAAGATTGGTTGCACATTTCCCGGTTTTGGTTTCTTGCATACGACACAAGCCAACTCGGTGGTGAAGGTACCTTGCTTCGTGTTCTCGAGCTTATCATCGGCTGCACCAGTTGTCGGAAAATTTCCAGTTCCTCTGGCGTAGTGCATACGATGCAACCCCGCTCGTTGCCAACTCCAGCTTGATCGAGGCTTTCAAGAGCATCATCAGTTGCAGACTTGATCATTATTTTCAAGCTACTCTTCGTTTTGGATTGTTCGCTTTCGAATTCAGCGTTTTTTCCCATCCAAGGCGTAATTATACGGTTACTTATAGCAACCTGCTACGAGCTCGTTGGAATTCAGGTATTCTTCTTTCTTTTCTCACACAGTACGTCCACAGCATGGATTTGGACATAGATATGCATCATGCATTTGATTTCGAGCAGTCCGCACCCGTTTCGTATGCCGATGCCACGCGGACGGTTCCTCTCACGGAGAGTAATCATGCCCCAACGGCAACAGACGATGCGAATGAGTTGTTGGACATGCAGGATTTCCGTGCATTGCAAACACGCATGACTTTGCTTGAAACGAATTTTGCACAATTAAATCAGAATGTCACAGCATTATCCGATTTGATTAAGTTACATATGCGGCAGTAGGCCATGGGCCCTGCTAGTCAACCAACTCAGGAGCACGGCTCCACACCAGGCCAAGGGCTACCTGCTGGGCAAGGCCCTCCTCCGGGACCGCTGCACTCTCTGACCCAAAAAGACGTGGACGATTTGTTGAAAAATACAAAGCCACCAATTTTTCGGGGAGAAGAGCGTGAGCGAAACAAGGACACCGTGAATATTTTTCTCAGTAAGTGGGATGGTATTCATGACCTTAGAAATACCCCGGATGCAGCCAAGGCGCTGCAGACAAGTCTGACTTTGGACGGCAAGGCCTACAAATGGTGGATGTCTCTCAAGGAGAAGGGCATGCTACCACAGACTTGGGCAACTTTTGAGACTGTCTTCAGGAAGGAATTTCTACCTACCAATGAGAAGGATAGAAATTGGACCGCCTGGGACGAATGTTCTATGAGCTAGCATAAAACATTATTGGAATATATTTCCCATTATCGGGATGTGATCCTCAAGCTGGAAGGGATGGATACCTTTCAGCAGGTGCATGGGTTCATCCGTGGGTTAACTCCCGAGCTTAAGAAGCACGTTAAAACCCAGGATCCACAAACACTTGAGGACGCAATAGTGCAAGCTCACATCCATGATGATCCTAATGATCAGGCATTGCATAGTTCGCATGTGCATGGCACTACACCTGTTTTAACACGTCCACAGCATGTGCATCATAAAAGAAAAAATGTCTCTACTGCATCAGAGACCTCCAAAAAGCCCAAGGGGTCTAAAGTTCCTCTCTCAACGGAAGAGTTTGAGAAAGCCAAAAAAGAAAAGTTGTGCTTTAAATGTTTGGGAACTGGACATAGCAAAAAGGATTGTCCCAAGGGGAAATCTGCTGCTCAAGACAAGAGGAAGGAAAAAGCAGTGCACATGGTGCAGCTTTTACCTCTTGAATCCTCTTCCCAGTTGCTAATGTGGAAGTAACACACACCGAGGCGGTGCATGAGTGTTGTATCACGGCCTCCATGTGGCAGCAGACTTTCGGACCACATGAGTTGGTGTGTATGCATGGCTCTATCCAAGGGCACAGGGTGAGGATCTTGGTAGACGATGGTCCGTCGCACAATTTCATCAATTATAAATTGGTGAAACGACTCAAATTGCCCCAAACCCCGAGTTCCCATCGCTACAAGGTAGCAATGATTAACGGCCATGATGCTGAGATATGGGAAACTCAGGTTAAAGATGTACCTTTGGAAATTCAAGGATACCGTACCTCTTTGGATTTCCAAGTCATGAATATGGAGAGGGCGGATGTGGTTCTTAGTCGTGAATGGTTGCATAGTTTAGGATCATCCCTTAGACGTAGCTATGAGCATAATAGTTTAATGTTCGAATCCAATGGTGTGCACGTGCTGCTGTTGGGGGAGAAGGATGTACCTTCCTCACCACTTATTTGTACAGCTGAGCTTATGAAGCTCGCTTCTGATGATGCAATAGAAGAACTCTTTTTGTGTTACTCACTATGCCATTTTATTTCCAATGTGGATGATGTTTTTAATGATGATAAAGTTTTGAATAAAACTTCCTCAACGCCGCATTCTTCTCTCTCTCCTCTTCCAGCTATGTCTACTAATTCAAAACAAGCAAATGTTGCTAACGAATTAAAGGAACTTTTAAGGGAATTCAAGGATGTGTTCCCAGATGATTTGCCACAAGGGCTACCGCTGACACGTTCTGTGCAACATGGCATAGACTTGGTTGCAGGCAGTAAGCCAATGAGTAAACCGCCTTACCGAATGAGTCATTCTGAGGCTACTGAGGTGGAACGTCAGCTTGCTGACTATCTCAGTAGAGGGTTTATTCAACCAAGTTCTTCACCATGGGCCTCTCCCATTCTCTTGGTCAGGAAAAAGGACGTTAGTATGTGCATGTGCGTAGATTACCGTGGATTAAATGCGGTTACTGTTAAGAACAAGTACCCATTGCCACGAGTAGATGAGCTGTTTGATAAGCTCACCCACGCTTGTATATTTTCAAAGATTGATTTAAGATCTGGGTATCATCAAGTACGCATCAGGCTTGCGGATATACCCAAAACAGCGTTCCGAACAAGGTTTGGACATTATGAGTTTTTGGTGATGCCCTTTGGGTTAACCAATGCTCCAGCTATTTCATGACACTCATGGATAGTGTCTTGAGACCGTACTTGGAAAAGTTTGTTATCGTTTTTCTCGATGACATTCTTGTTTATAGTGCCACGGAGGAAGAGCACTTAGCACATTTGAAACAAGTGTTTCATTTGTTACGCCAAAATCAGTTATATGCCAAGGAATCCAAATGTGATTTTCTCAAGGAGGAAATTCACTACTTGGGGCATGTTATTTCGGCTGCAGGGTTACACATGGATCAATCCAAGGTGGATACCATTCGGAGGTGGCCCTCTCCCAAAAATTTGGAAGAGCTCCAGATTTTTTTAGGCTTTGCAGGTTTTTATCGTCGATTCGTTAAAAACTATGCCCATATTGTTGTTCCCATGACAGATCAACTGAAAGCCAAGGGCAAGACCTTTCAATGGGGATTAGAACAAAAGCAAAGTTTTGACAAACTTAAGGACACATTAACCACAGCTTCGGTTTTGGCTATTGTGGATCCCTTAAAGCCATTCGTTTTGGAAACGGATGCTAGTAATCGTGCGATTGGAGCAGTCCTTCTGTAGGAGGGAAGGCCAATTGCATTTGAAAGCAAGAAGCTGGATTCAGCACAGCAGAATTACTCTGCTTACGAACAAGAGCTCTATGCAATCGTGTCTGCTTTAAAGACATGGCGACATTATTTGTATGCTGCACAGTTCGAGATTGTGTTTGATCATGAAAGTATCAAGTGGTTCACACAACAAAGTGGTTTGAAGGGTCGCAAGGCCAGGTGGGCTGAGATTCTTCAGGAGTATGATGCTAAGATACAATATCGCAAAGGGCGGTACAATGTAGTGGCTGATGCTCTCAGCCGAATGCCAAAGATCAACTCTCTCCTTTTCACGGAATTGCGGAGTGAGTTTTTGGAATCTCTCAAAGGTAAGTGCGAGCATGATACTGCATACTCCAAGGTGTGGAGCTATGTTAGAAAGAGGGATCCTTCTCACTCCAATGTTGGTAGTGGTAATCTTTCCTCCACACCCAGTTCTCCTCTTTCGAGTGATGAACTGCAGAGATGGAAGAATTTTTCCATAGATGATGGGTACCTACTCCACAAGGGGAGAGTGTGTGTACTGACGGACGCGGACATTCGGCACCAAATTCTTTATGAATGTCACGATAGTCCAAGTGCAGGGCACCCGGGAATTAAGAAAACTTATGCACTCGTAAGACGACAGTTTTACTGGCCAGGTTTGCATGGGTATGTTCAAGACTATGTCTTGCATTGCCAAAAATATCAAGTTAATAAAGCAGAGCGCCTGAAAGCTGGAGGACTCTTACATCCTTTAGAGATTCCCAATGGTAAATGGGAAAGTATCTCCATGGATTTTATTGTGGGTTTACCAACCACTATTCGAGGACATGACTCGGTATGGGTGGTCGTAGACCGGTTGACTAAACTTTGTCAATTTATTCCAACCAAGTCAACCATTAAGACTCCAAAATTAGCGAAGTTATTTGTGGACAATCTTTACAGGTTATATGGATTGCCAAGTAACATTGTGAGTGACCGTGATCCCAAGTTTAACAGTCATTTTTGGAGGGCTGTTTTTAAACGATTGGGTACACAACTTAATTTAAGTACGGCTGATCACCCTGAAACAGATGGTCAGACGGAACGAGTCAACCAAGTGCTAGAGGATATGCTACGAGCATACGTTAGCAAGAAGCAATCCGATTGGGAAGATTACCTTCCTATTCTTGAGTTTGCATATAATAGTGCTAAGCATGTTACAACTAGTTTTAGTCCATTCATGCTTATGTATGGTTTTCAACCTAGATCACCAATGACGGTGGGGTTGGCAACTAAAAAGCTCCAACAGGTCAAGGAGTTCCTCCAAGATCATATGGAAATGCTGAGACTGGCTCGTCAAAATGTTCGACAAGCACAAGATCGGTATAAGAAGTATGCTAATGAGTCGACAAGTTACCTTCACGGAAGGGGAAGAGGTATTTTTGCGTGTGCCAGAGCATTCAGAAAGTCTGAAGACTAGGCCTACACCCAAATTATCTCCACGTTATTGTGGGCCATTCAAGATACTCAAGCGAGTTGGAGATAGGGCCTACAAACTTGAGTTACGTGCGCACTCTCGTGTCCATCCGGTATTTCATGTAAGTCGTTTACGTAAACGCTTGCATGGGGACGACAATGTTATCGGCCAGCAGATATTGGTTGATTTCACTGAACCTCCCATTCCACCGCATGAACCTAAACGCATTTTAGATTTTCATGAACTCCGTACTCGTCATCATTTACGTAGTCAAGCTTTAGTCAAGTGGAAAGATCACCCTGAAGAGGGTGCCACTTGGGAAAACATTAGTGTTCTTAAGAAGAAATTCCCCACTTTTGTTTTCGAGGACGAAAACGCTTCTCCAAGGGGGGAGTAATGTCAGGCCAAGGGCTAACCAAGGGGTCATGGACTCGGCCAAGGGCCGGCTGCCAGTGGGAAGGGGTCCGAAAGTGGATGGGAGCCTATTAAAGGGAGGTTGGGCGGATGGACCAGGACCTAGCAGTCCTCTGGTGTTAGACCGAGCACCACTCTCTCATGAGCATGACTTTTATCAAGAGGACGTTTTGATCCCTTATCTGTAAAATTTGTATTTCAATCCATTGACTGTTTCAGAATTTGTACTTACAAATACTCTCCGTAATGCTAACTATGTACATTAATATGATTCTTTGTACTTCTCAATGTGGTTCCATGGAAATGTGTGTGTGTGTGTGTGTGTGTGTGTGTGTGTGTGTGTGTGTGTGTGTGAGAGAGAGAGAGAGAGAGAGAGATTATACATCAAACTCTGTTTATGTTGTTCAAAATATACAGTAATCACACTTCCACCTAGCAAAGGGAGAGACGTAGTGAGACAATTTCATCTTACAATTGAAATAAAGATATCACCAAATGGTGGGAATCATCTCACAATTGAAACAAAAGATTTAAATTGCCAGAAACGTTGCAATGGAAGTCATGAATATAGATTTCAAGTAAAGAAGAAGTTACACCCAATGGAATTCATTCAAGTTAATTTGACACGATTTGGACTCGGCCAGTTAGTTCTCTACAAACAATCTCTTTTTCCCTTCGTTGCATTACTTTGCGTTCACCAATTAAGAAATAGAACTGCAAGGGCTCGTTCTCCGCGGTCTCGTCCACTATGTCATGGCGAAGTTGTAGAAGGTTGCGTTGCTCTCTTATTGTGACCAGTGTTACAAGGTTGAGCTCTTTGTCAAATACCTCCACATCTATGACACCATTGTTCTCCAGGCCTGCCGACTCTTGGTCAATAGGAATAAACTTAGAGTAGCCTGCAACAATTTGAGAGCGCTGGTACCAAAAGTAGATGAGAAGGGAATGTGTGTCGATCATGTACTTGGCCACCAAAGTGTTTAGTGCAACCTCGCAATTTATGCCATCCACCTCTTTAACATACCACCCTCTATCAAGAAGCTTGTCACAAAAGTAAGCGTCTAGAGATTTACATACCAACATTGTCTTTGCAACATGTATGTGACAGGTGTGAAATAGTTCCATAAATAAACTTATAGGACAAAAATTAGCAATCTTTACCAATTTAGTGGGCACTAAATTTCGTAGGGACCTCTGCACATCCCTAACAGCTTGCTTCTGAGAGCTTCATACATTGTGGTGTCCGGGATCGGCCAGTCAATACAACTCCAATTGGTAGGGAAAGGGAGTTTAACCAGAGTACCTTTAATTTTTTATTTTTTTGGTTGAGTTGGTATAAATGCTCGTAGAAGAAAATTTCCACATCTGCAAGACTCTTGCTAGTTCTTCCATCATACTGTAAACCACCAATGTCAACGTGGATAGACATCTGCAATTGCAACAACAAAATGTATATAGACCACCTAGTCTAACAACTGAATAGAATTTAGAACTTATGAGAACTTGATCTACCTCTGTTAATATTGTTCTACCTCTTCAAAAAGAAAAAAAAAACAACAAGGTCTGAAAGAAAGAATAGAGATGGAAGGCTATGAACACACTTACATTTGCATCAAGGATGATAGGTCAATGATACATCTCCGCCATTAGTAATCACATTGGAGTGACTATAGACATGCTGTACCAAAACCTCCTTAACAATTTTCTTGCCCACCTCCACTTTGAAATCTAGCACTCATACTTTTCATGCTGAACGAAATAGATTTGTTGCTGAGGATCTTTTCCTCCTTCTTGGTTGCATAAGAACCCAAGAACCTTTGTATATTGTCTGTTGTTGCCATTGACTATCTATATTGATGGAGTTTGAGAGAGTGATAGAGCTTATGGTGCTACTTGGCCTCCTTGGGAGACTAATGGTGAGGCTGACTGGGGAGAGATCACAACAACCCCTAGAGCTATTAGGGCAGGAAGAAGAAGAAGAAGAAGAAACCATGGCTCTTTCTGAGTGGTAGAAGAAACCACGAACTTGCTTGCAATGGAGGGAAATTCAATTTTGAACTCTTGGTTAATGAAGCAAGAGCTTTTGGTGGCGGGAGTATGATACATTATCGTAGCTATCTTCCAGTACCTTAACTACATTCAGACCCTGGGCCCACATATGGATACCATAAACGCCGTAAAAACAAGGTTTTATCTCATGTTTCTTCTCTTTCTTTTGCATTTTTTGATTTATATATTCCTACTGCGTTACGTTGGCTTGTTGTTCATTGGATGCGCCTCCTTTTCTCTCTCTTCAATAAGGCCCTCCAAATGATCTCCCAAATTCCCTAATGACTCATACTCACACCCATGGTACTCTAATTGACCAACCATTAAAGCTAGGGAATCGAGACGCCCACGACTGAAAAGAGGAGCTTCACACCATTGACGGAGACTACGGTAGAGGATTTAAGCCATATTATATCGACATTAACCCATTATATCACCCTCTTATATTGGGCACCCATTGTATTAGTGGTCACATATACCCCACACAATTTTAACTAGTAGCACTTTTAGATTCATTTTTGTATCTCCTTTTTTGTACCCACAGATGGTATCATATTCACTAGTTTGTAACTAACTAGTCTCATAGGTCATTTTGGCCTTTTTGAAGACGTTAATATATCATTTCATCTCTCTCTCTCTTTCTCTCTCTCTCTCTCTCTCTCTCTCTCTCTCTCTCTCTCTGTGTGTGTGTGTGTGTGTGTGTGTGTGTGTGTGTGTGTGTGTGTGTGTTGGGGGGGTGGGGATAGGGGGACACTTTGGGGATAGGGGGACACTTACACACATGTGAGCTTTATCATGGGAGAAGCAAATTGACGAAGATGTGTGTGTGTGTGTGTTGAAGTGAATTGCAAGAGGACTTCCTGCATTTTTTTTTTGAACTTGCAGGCGTCGCTTAAATGATATAGTTTGTGATGCTATTAGCAACGTCTACAATGATGCTTTTATGTTTTTTGTGAGAAATTATTTGGTGTCAATGCTCGCTAATTTTTAAAAGCGTCACTACCAGGCTTCTTGTAGTGCATATTGCAATGAGAGCATTCTGTCAAATGAGACATATGTTTGTCTTCTATATTGCATGCCTATGTGGAATGCTACTCTTAAAGCTTTGAACGTCTCTAACAAGGTGTTAGAGAAAAGGGGTGCAATTAAGATTAGTTTCAGTTTCGAGACAGAATTTGAAGGATTCTTTTTTTTTTTTTAAGCAAAACTCACAATTGTGAGTGAATTGTATTGAGTAGCCGAAAAAATTACAAGGTTTTGTCACGCTCATGTTAAGCCATGACAACATCCAGGAATCATAATTACAACGGCTATAAGGGCAGCCACTCCCACCGATGGCCAAGGTTTTCCCCCGGTATTCCGTCTGCTTATAACAAGGCACAAGTAGTCCTAGACCATGGCCAATCCTCTGAGTGATGCTTGCGCTCGAGTACCCATATTAGCACTTTGCTTTCCTGTATAATTTCTGCGAAGCTTGCCGCCTCAAATCCTCCTTCAAACACACGGCAGTTCCTTGTTTGCCATACATTTTGAAAGAAGAAGTATCTAACAATCTGAGTGCTGACGAGGAGTGCAGGACTACCTGAGTTTTTACCTCCAAAGCATAGGTCAGTCTTGAAAAATATAATTTTCCATGTTCTCTGGACCCACTTGCATACTTTCCCTGCGAGGCCTTTTATAGCTGGGCAGTCCATGAACAGGTGGGCTAGATATTCACTAGTCAACGTGCACCCCAAGCATCGATCTGACCCAATCCCTCTCTCTTGAATCTTCACCCCCGTCGGTAGAGCACCCCAAGTAACCTTCCATAAGAAAACCTTCATGTATTGTGGAACCTTTGGCTTCCATATGTTCTCCATTACATGCTCCCACCTTTCCTCCGGCCATTGCTTTTTCCATAGCTTATTAAGGGGGCTAGACCAATTCTTCTTTTGCATCATTGTCTGATAAATGATTTTAATATGGGGTTTCCACAAGAGACTGCTTCTGGGCCATTTTCAGGCTTTCCAATCCAACCCCAAGTCACAGATTGGCATCACTAGATTGTCAAGTTCTTTCATCACTTTGTGGACAAGCAAGACCTCCAAGCTATTGAGTTGATATTGGGCAATCAAAAGGTCAATGGTTTTCCAACTTTTGTTGACACTGTCCCAGAAGTGCTCAAGTCGGATCAGAAGGATTCTTAAAAGTGTAACAATTTGTGATGTTCTTTCAAGAAAAACTTCTTGAAACGTACCATAATTTTTTTCTAATGGCTAGCATAGCCCCTATCCTATCTTAGGAGCACTTGTATCTTTTTCTCGTTTTTACCATAAAATTTTTGAATTTCAATCAGTGAAATTAACGCAGAGGGCCTAACACTAGAGCCCCTACGTGTGAAAAACTGCTAAGGGCATGGTCATGAGAGGCTTAGTTATCGGTTATTGATAACTATGCCAACTATGCATGGACAAAGCATTAAATGAATAACTAAACCTCTTGCATGGTCACATGAGGCTTAGTTTTTCATTCATCCTCCCAACTATGCCTTGAACTTTACAACTATACCAAAATCCGCATAGTTACAAAGGGTAGGCTTAGTAACTCATTTAATGCTCCTTTTTGCGTATGACCAAGAATGAAGCTTAGTTACCCAAGAAGCGTAGTTCAATTGGTGAGACCTTTGTGATGTAACCTCAAAATTGAGGGTTCGAGGCTCACGAGTTGCGCTCTCTTGGGTGTATTCTCCTCCCCTGTAAGAGGGGTGATTCTCATGGTTGCCCCTCGAAGGTGTAATGTACAACAATGCACAATTGTAAATACATGATATGTGTAAAGTTTCTCCCTACTACTTTCCTAGTGTTGATGTTAAAAATAAATAAAAATGAGGCTTAGTTATTTGTTCAAAAGCGTGACCATTGCCTAAGGAAAGGAGTGTGGGATAAGCAAGCTTTCATCCACTGTGGGCTTAGTGTTGTGGGGGCCATGTGTTTTATTTTTCACCCTATTGGAGATGGATGGGCGGGGTGAGAATCTATAATCAGGGGGAGAGCTGGGTGAAATAAATTGAGGCATGTGGCCAAGGAGAAGGGGGGGGAGAGAGAGAGAGAGAGAGAGAGAGAGAGATGGTTGCCATTGGTTGGTTGTCAGCAGCACAAGCGAGCAACAAGCTCAGCAGCAGCAGCACTGCATACAAAAGCCTGCGCGCCCCTCCTGCCTTTTCTTTCTATCTTGTCGTCGCTTTCTCTTTTGCCTGTGTTCAACTTCTCCTCCTCTCCCTCCCCCTCTCTCTCTCTCTCTCTCTCTCTCTCTCACACACACACACTCCTCAAGTGACCAGTCAAGTCGTTTCCTTTTGTCGCCTTTCGCTAGACACAATTTTAAGTTTCAACTTTCAACCCTCCCCCAGTATCCCTCCCCCCCCGCCCCCCCACAACACACACACAGGGCGTCTCTCTCTCTCTCTCTCTCTCTCTCTCTCTCTCACACCTCTAATAACCTCGTTCTTTCTCTCTCTCTCTGGATCTATTAACAGCGCTCTCAAATATACAAGGGCGCACAATGGATCCGTCCCTTGTTATGGATCGATCATTCAGTGCAGATTCTACCTCTCTCTCCCTCCCTCTGCGCCTGCTTGCTCGCTTTGCACTCCACATCTGTGCGTGCGAGAGAGAGAGAGAGAGAGAGAGGGTTTTTTTTTTGTTTTGGGGGGGGGGGGGGGGGGGGGGGGGGGGGGGGGGCCTAAGGGGGACTGGCTGTGCTGCTGCCATATCTGCTCCTAGATTGTTTCTTTTGCACTTTCCTGCTTTTTGAGTTGTGTTGCTTTTTTTTTTACCACCCTTTGCAGTGCTGCAGTTTCTTGCTTTTTGCTTTCCTCCCTTTCCAACAAGGGTTTTTTCATCCTGCTATATACATCCATCCATCCATCCTTTATACATCTGCAGACAACATCCTTCTCTCTGCAACGTGTTAACGCCTAGCAGTCAAAATTCTTAAAAAATAGATTTATCACAATTGCAACTTACTAGCAGTAAAAAAGCAATAAATTCAATAAAAAGCTCGGGAAAAAATTACAGCTTCTCACGCACTGAATTTTTCGGGTAAAAAATTATATCTTTTCCTATATTTTCCTTTATTGGCAAAACTGCTAATCAGGATGCATAAGAAAATAGGGAACTTATTAGAAGTAAAGAACTAATAGAAATTATACCTCTTTTCTTTTTTTATAACTTATTTTATTTTTTGGGACATCATCTGATTCTCTGAATAGATAGCTGGATAAATATCCAAAAGTGGAATGTGATTTTTTGTTTTGGCTTTTGTACCAGTTTATTTGAATTTCCCTTTTGCGAAAGCAAAATTGTTATGTAAATTCAAGATTCTAAATGACTGTATTTTCAGCTCAAAAGCCACTGTAGTTTCACTTTCTGCTCCCAATTTTTTAGCTCAGCCAGCTAGCAAGCCAGGCTTAGCCAGCGCGCCGGCTCTTCTGGTGGGAGAGCTTTTTGCCTCCCTGCGCCCCCCTCTTCTCTCTCTCTCTCTCTCTCTCTCTCAAAACACACACACCCACACGCACTCTCTCTCTCTCTCTCTCTCTCTCTCTCTCAGACCCGCAGACCGGCACGCGGTACCTCTTCTCTCTAAAATGCAGGACCTTACACACCCCCAATCTTCTCCTTCTTTGGCTCTCTCGCGCGCTTTCTATCCAAGATGTCTCTCACGCACAGCATTCTTTCTTTCCCACACAAACCACACACTCTTCAGTCTCTCTCTCTCTCGCTCTCTCTCTCATACACACGCACACAGCACCTGCACACCCGCACACAGTGCGCTCACACACGCTGATCTGCCATCATCGTCCTTCAAAGCTCTCAACTAACTGATGATCAGCAGATTGCTTTCCTTCTCTTTCCTGGCGCAGCCTTGATAAACACACCCACCTTTCCCTTATATAAGCTCAAGCATCTGCAGTCAGCTGCCTTCTGCCGCAGCCGCCCTCACACTGCAAGGACATGCCCCTTAGATGCGCTCACTCACAGAAAGCTCCCCTCACATATCATATCCATTATGGGCAGGTCTAACTCAACAAGACCTGCAAGCATGCACAGGCAACGCCATGGTGCTTCCCTTACGTTATAATTCAGCTTCACAAAATAGATCTCTCTCAATATTTTCTAAGGTTCATCGATGCCTTGATCTATTCAAGGCTCATTAATCATCACCTTAATCTAGTCGATACAGAATTGTGACCTTATGGTTGTCCAAGTAGAGACTTCACTACAATATAAGTCTCCACAGAAAGCTCTTTCCACTTGCCCTAATTCTGAAAGTGTGTGCTACTGTTGCTTTCCGCCTTCCAGGATCTAACTAAGTATTGTGGGCTATTCTACGTATAGAGGCAGGAGATGCTGTGGTAGCCATGAATTGGCTAATGGTTTATTGCCCTACCGAAAGCCTATATTGATCGCCATGTGAAGCAAGTGATGAGCAGCTATGTGTGTATGTGAGAGAGGGATAGGAAGAAGCTTTACATAGTATTGCAATGCTGTAGAGAGAGGGA
Source organism: Adiantum capillus-veneris (assembly GCF_014529385.1). NCBI lineage: Eukaryota > Viridiplantae > Streptophyta > Polypodiopsida > Polypodiales > Pteridaceae > Adiantum > Adiantum capillus-veneris. The sequence continues at coordinate 138,612,194 of NC_140940.1, read as the reverse complement.
GAGGGAGGGAGGGGAGAGAGAAGCAAAGAGCAAGGAGAGAGAGGGTACTGAAGGCTCTCATTGTTCCTGTAGTGTTTTGGAAGTTTATAAGAGTGAAGACCTTGGCCTTGCTTTGCTCTCCCCCAATTTGACCTTTTCCTTTAATGTGGTTCCAATAATAGGAGGACCTTGCCTTTCCAGATCTCCCCCTCCCCACCCCCCTCATGTATCATCACAAACCCAAACCAGTTAGTCCCAGTAGAACAGCAGCAACAAGAGTTTGTGATCCACTAGCTTGGCCCACCTACAACCAGCTTACCCTACAATGGACTCAGGAGAGCATGGCCAAGCTTCCAAAGGAGAAAGAGAGAGTAGCCCTTCTGAGAAGACTACTTCTAGTACCCTACCTTTGCAGCTTGTCCAATTTCCGAGCGACCAAAGAAGCGGCGGCGCCCAAGTGGGTTCCTATGCAGCTCATCAACAGCAGCAGCAACAACAGCAACAGCAACAGCAACAGCAACTGCACCAGCACCAGCAGCAACATCAACAGCAGCAGCAACAGCAACATAGTAGTCCTCATTTCGGCGCTGGTGGCTCCATAGCTCAGGTGATGGCAGCCATGGGCGCTGCCGGCGGAGGGCCATCTTCTGGCATTGGCCCGCCTTCACAGGTAGACGCATCTCTCGCTATTTCTGTTGCTCCCAATTTAGGCCCCAAGTACTCATCTGAAGCTCCCCCCAATCCCCCTCTTGCTACCTTGTCAAACCAGCTAATTGGATCGGCCAGACCCCCTCCCCCACAAGACCTTGTCATATCCGGAGCATCCCTCGACTCGGCGGGACACATCGTGCCGAAAAAGCCCCCTCCAAAGAGATCTTCTACCAAAGACAGGCATACCAAGGTTGATGGGAGAGGAAGAAGAATCAGAATGCCAGCTGCTTGTGCAGCTCGAATCTTTCAACTCACACGGGAACTTGGACATAAATCGGATGGAGAGACCGTTGAGTGGCTGCTTCATCATGCGGAGCATGCGGTAATTGCTGCTACAGGTACCGGTACTATTCCAGCTTCTTTCCAGACATCAGGTGGTTCCATGCGCTCAACGTCGACTAGCATATCGGCACCTTTGCACAGGCCCCCTTCCTTTCATGGTACTCTCGGATTGTCAGCTCTGAGCCAGAGACACGATCCCTCCGATTCCCTAAATGCAGCGCGGATTGAACAAGCTAGAAGATCAGCAGAGTGGGATCAATCGGTCGAAGAACAAGCACATCGACGAATGGGGCTTTGCATTGGTCATGGAGGGGATACTTCGCTAGGGCACGACGCCTTATCCGGTTTTCACCATGAAAGCCTCATTGGAGAGCCGTCGGCCGATGTAGGGGAAGGCATCGGTGGCACAGACTCGATGGACTCCAGCGGTAGTGGCAGGAAAAGATTAAGAGGGTCATCTCTCAGCCATTTGAAAGATGAACAGCCAGAGCTCACAAGGCCATTGCTTCCTATAATGAGGTCATCATCGCTCTCCGGAGCGGCCGCTCCATCTCAAAGTGGAACCTCGAGTCTAATGCCAATGTGGGCCGTCGCGCCGGCCCCAGGAACAATTACAAGCAATAGCGCTTTGCCAGGGGCCTTTTGGATGCTTCCAGTAGGCGGAGGCTCTTCAAACCCTGCTGCCATAGCTGGTCCTTCCCATGAGCAGATATGGACATTTCCATCTGGTGGCCCAAATGGAGCAATGTACAGGATGGCGGCACCCGCAGGTACATCGATACATCTTGGATCAAGTGGAGTGACGGTGCCAGGGGCACCAGGAGGTGCTACTGGAGGCACATCTCCGTCATCTTCCACAAATACGATGGTGCCGACACCATCCATACTTCCTGCGAATGCGGTCACATTCATGCATAGGTTTGGTGGAATGGGATTTGATTTGCAAGGTGGTCAATATGGGCATATGCCAATTCATGGATCCATGGTATTGCAGCAAGGATCACAACTACAAGCAGGGCCAGGCTTGGGATTAGGAGCTGGAGACCAGCATTTGGGCATGCTTGCCGCATTCAATAATGCATACCCGAGCCGATCAACGCAGTCAGAGCACCAACATCCTTTAAGCACAGCTCACCATCAGCAAGTTGAAAGCGGAGAGGACCCTGGAACAAGTTCACAATAACATCGTCTTGGGCCATCTTTGGCCTCTGCAGAGAATGTGCATTTTCATGGGTGTTAGGTCTGGCGGCCAGCGGCAGGCCAGCAGAGTGTTTTTTCATCGGTTGGCTTTGTGAGTTGGTTTTGAGGTACGTATTGCAGATAGCTAGCTACCATATCCACAGGAAGTAAACCAGAAGGGAGAGCTTGGTCACCATGCAGACATGCAGGACCTATTTTTGCAGAGTTTTTTTCCCGCACCTCGAATCCCTCGATCCGCCCGGATTTATATGGCACAGTACTTTCAATAAGAAGGTCCATCACTACTCCATTAGAGTTTGTGAGTACATCTTTCCTCTGTATCAGTAGCATCATGCATGGTTATCCATTTTCAACCTTCACCTTACTATTCTAAAGTTTCCTTTACTCATGGGAGATGGGGTTCTTCCATCTAGATTTTTTAGTACTTCTTGGTCCAAAGGGCCCCCTGTTGTATAGATAGGTACTGGTCATATTGTTGTAGAGCAGGCTAATTTGTAGAGGCAGCAGCTCTTATTCTTTTGTTGACATCTCATCATTGTTTCTTTTCCCTTTAGCCATCCTTCAGGTCAGAGGCTTTTGATCCTCTCATATATTCATGTACTGGTTTCACTTTGTTGCTCATAAGACCTTGTATCAACATTCATTACATAAAAGGTTAGGTTGAAGTTTAAGCAGGAAATACTGGAATTTTCACATTTCTGTTGGGTAAATCTCTATAATTTTAATAGTAGGTTTTTAAGTTGAGCTCATGAGTGTCCTTTTTAAGCTGCTAAGGTGTAATTGGGGTATTATCTTTAGTTAGCATTAATGATAGGTATTAGAGGTTGTTGATTGTAGACTGTGGTTGGTACGCGTTCCCTTTGGTAGTCATTGCATCGATCCACATACGCATTGGAATCCATATGTAGAGTGGGAGGCATAATTTGTAATCTGTTGGAAGATGACTAAAAAATTTAACATATAATATTGATTAGTTTCCCTTGAACCAATTACTCTACATCTGGATCCACATGTGCCCAATGCTATTGAGCACATGCTGTACTACCCAACTTCCAGTTGACATCTCCAAAGCCAGGTCCACATCAGCTGGATGGTCTTGGTTCATGGGAGTTTGTCTGTTAAAGTCCATGGAGGACATACTCACTGCTGCCCATGATTGTGTGCTTTAAATCCCCATAAAATCCGTGTTTTCATGTTGGGACTCAGAGTGTGACCAGACTAAGGTCCATGCTCATTGCTTAGTCTCAACAGAACACATAGGTCTCTCGACAGTATAGAAGTCCCTCCCCGTGCGGGGTGTTGGCGACAGACGCTTGGAGCGGTTGCAGGCGGTTTGTTGCCCCGGGCGATAGGACATAGCCAGATCTCTTGAGCAGCAGGGATAGCTATGTAGGGCACAGGAAAAAGGGTCATCATTGCTAGCTTTGGCCATGTACTTTTGTTATATTTTGGGCCAGCTCCTGAAAGTAGGAAAGCAACCCACATTGCACATGGTAAAGGTGCAGGCATTAGCTAACTGATAGTGACATCCATCATCTGTTTATACTTTTCATCATTGCAGGAGCTAGGTTAAGGGCCCATTCCCACCCTATGGCCCATGTTAATGTATATAGGTAGGAGAGGACTAGAAAGGTGGGGTGCTTTTCTGCCTATGCCCTTTGCCTATATATTGTACAATGTGTACAGTGATGACCAGCACTGTATTTAATTAGAGGTACTTTTCACCGGGAAGATAGCGAGCCTACAAGGGAGCCTTCAAGGGAGCGAGGGCCGTACGGACGCCACTCGACGGGTATGGGAGGAGGACCGAAAAGTACCGGTGTTTTGCTCAGCGTGCAGGAGTTTGCAAGGACGAATTACGTTGTGGTTGAAACTTCTAAGTTCTAACACATGTTTCCTTCTCAATCTGGAAGGTTTTTGCTTGGTCCAAGAATTACTTGAGCCTTGATATGTGTGCAATAGCAGCATGTCACTATGTATGTTTTGGGTCTTCATGGATTTTGGAAAGCAAGAGAAATCTGTACTACTTCCTCTAGTTCTCATGATGATCCTTCCCAAAGGCAGTGTTTTAGGGATGTGTGGAAAGGCAATAAATATATTGAAGATTTGAATTTGGAGCTTTGTGTGTGCTAGCTAGCCCCAAAGAATATGGCCATCCAAAGCTTTTGCACAGATTCTTAGGAATATACCTTTTGCCTCATTTTTCAAAGACCAAGGTAATGCATGGAAGTTGATCCTCCACCATCCAAATAACAGCTTTCTTTAACTCTTATTGCTACTCTAACAAAGGTTATGGTTTTCTTTTTTCTTGAGTATGTGGAAGTGGAGGAGCAACCTGTACCTATTGTGTGTGTTGATTCTAATTTCTGATTGAAGTGTTCGCATCGATGAGTTATCGGGTCGTGTGTGATTGTGTGTGTGTGTGTGTGTGTGTGTGAAATGTGAGAGCCAACGCTGCTGCTGCCTCGTCGCCTCAGCAGCGGGTCCTCCGGCTACAGCCAAAGGAAGGGGGTGGGGTGAGGTGGATTGGATAAGATTAACGTGTGCACTTTTGATGTAGCTGGATGGGAAAGCCCATGGTGCCCCCCCGTTGCTACTACAACTAAGACAATGGCGACAACACACACACACACAGAGAGAGAGAGAGAGAGAGTCTGCTCATCATCAATGCAGATAAGAGTGTTCGCATAATCCATAATCTGATGTAGAGAGAGACAATAGGCAGCTTGATCACCCAGTCTATTTGCTTGAAAGGTGAAATCGACCGAGAGAGAGAGAGAGAGAGAGAGAGAGCATTTGTCGTGCGTGATAGGCACGCAAGCTGCGGAGTGATGATGTGAGTATGATGCTTGCAGCTTCGGGGAGAGAGAGAGAGAGAGAGAGAGAGGACACAGGTTTTTTCCCAGATTCCCATCCAGAGAGAGTGCAAAGTTGTTCCAACCGTGTGCACAGAGAGAGAGAGAGAGAGAGAGAGAGAGAGAGAGAGAGAGAGAGGCCTACTATGAGCTTGTGAAGCGATGGATCCCAAACTGCCAAACGGCTAACATTTGACCAGAAAAGGAAGAGAGAGAAAATCAAATAGTGAGAGACGCCAACCTGATCGCCATCTTTAGCAGCTCACCGCCGAATTTGGCGATAACGCCAAATTCACTTTACAGGCCCACATGGATGACGTGGACACCATTTGCTCCCCACCACGTGCAGTAACATGCCCTTTTTTCCCTTATTCGAGGCGGGTCCCACCCTTTGAATTCTACTTTACCTTTTTTCTCATTTTGGATGTGTTTGCCGGCTCCACGTACACCCTGTGCTCTATCCGGTCAACAGCACCAAACTCCAAGTCCGCACCACGTCACCAACACTGTTTTGTTTGGGCATGACCTCTCAAAGGTAGTTTAGAGCTGCATCCCGCTGTACACTTAGCGCATAGAGCACAATGGCCTTTGCACTACACGCACTACAAAAATTAAAAGACAAAGCGAACTTTGCAGTGCATATAGCGATATGAGACTTCATTTAGTGAAGCTTTTGCACTGTACGTCCCACATGCGTCGAGTGGAACATAGCTCTTAGACTCGAGTCGCACCGATTGTAGTTGGGAAAACGAGGAAACCTAGTCGTGTTATATGAGATTTCATGGAAAACATGGGGCTCGTGTGATTGGAGGAAAAGCTATTAAAAATGAGGAGGAACAAGCATCCCCTAAAAAGATAGCTTAAAACCTTCCTGTTCACAGATATTAGCAGCTCCACAGGAGAGGGAGATCAGGATATGCTACTTTTAGTTGCCTTCATCATGTTATGCCTTAATCACACATTGCCAATGGCCATGTGTGAGCTGGTCCTTCTTTAGGCCTTTTGCACATTGATTGGACATATGAAGATGAAGAGGCTTAAAGTAGTAGACTCTATATTGTCTTCTCTAAAACCTCTAAAAAGATTATCAACAAGAAGAGTTCTTGATGCCATCCTTGAATTGTCATACATATAATATCTAATCAACCCAAATGATTTTCTCATATTAAACTGATCATGTAACGTGGGAGAATAAACGGGAACAAAGGTTAGAACATAGACATGTGCTTATGGATCTATCTCAACACACGGCCAAGGTTAAAGGGGTCCAAATGCGAGAGGGTGTGTCAAAGAGCAAGGCTACCTGATGGAGCTTAAAGACCTTAGGATTAGTGTCATTAAAGACCTCCAAAGGTTAGTGTTAAAAGTCATTTGACCTTAAGCAAGCTAGGAATGTGCTTGAGGTAGGAACCCGGCCCAAGCTTGAGGTGTTTGTCGTGCTTGATGACTAAGGTGCTTGAGGTGCTTGCTGACTAAGGTGCTTGTCGTGCTTGAGGTGCTAGGGATGAGCTTGATGTGGGAACCTTCTCCTGGCTTGATAGAGTTGAGCTTGAGGTGAGAACCTTCTCCAAGCTTAAAGGGTTCAAGGTGTTCCCAAAAGTCAACATGATCGCTACTCAAGGGGGGCGAGCCCTCATTGTAGGAGCTAGAGAGAGAACACACACACCCTCACACAAGTCAAGCATTGTCTAAAGAAGTAACTAGGACACTTGTCAAGTTCCTCTTCATGTTACCCTCATAGTGTGTCTAAAGCCTATTGGTTGGCCTCTCAAGGGGTCCAATGATAATTTAGCTAGTTTATTTGATTGATTATGCATTTATCAAGTCCTCTCTCTCAAAGGGGAAAGGGAGACACTTGTCCCAAGGTTAACATGGTTGCTTGATACACACTTGCATGTGATTGGCTAGGCTTGTAGGTGGTCCAATCATTTTCTAGCATGAGCTATAAGGAGGGGTCGACCAAGGAAGCTAGGGGCTAGCTTGGGGGGTATACTCTCCTGCCCTAAACACACGCACACGCACATGCTCATTGTTTGAAGTGCAAAGTGCAAGAGCTCCATCTCCTTCTCCAAGCTTGTTGAGAAGTTGAGAGCCTACACCAACACTCTTGGCTATGTAATGCAAATCCAACCAAGAGCCATGCTTCAATGCTTAAGCTTGCCATCTTCTTCATCTTCATTAATATGCTATTCTGCTATGCTAAGCAAGAAGAGTGATGGTAAGTAACTATTTCTTTCTCCTATGAATGCTTCTTCTTCCTCTTCCCTACCCTCATTCCCCGCTAGCTCTCTCCACCTTTGAAGGTGTTTGAGGCCTTTGGACTGATGTCGGGGATGGTTAATGGTTTTACAAAGGACTATGTTATGCTTGTGATGCATGAAGTTTCCCATCTTCATTGCATCACCTAGGTCACAAGGAACACAAAGATTGTAATGTACCAAGTCTCTCTTGATGGGAGCACTATAATAGAAAAGCCTATTGGAGGGGGGACCAACTCCACATAAATCAGGTCCTCAAGAGTTGTCATACTCTCTAATTCTCTCTTTTTGCATGCCAAGTTAATAAATGTATGGTTATGTTTGCGATACCGCTAATTAAGTTCACCCTCTATGTTGTCAAAGTAGTCTCATAAAAGTGCTCAATCTAATTCTCTTAATTCCGCTATTCTCAAAGTTCATAGGCCATTCCATTGCATTGCTATCAAAGCTATTGGTTTCTCTTTTCTTGCTTAAGAAGAGAGGTCCTTAAGTTGTCCCTGAAAGGTTGGATCTGTTCATTGCAATAGGGTAAGTGGGGAAGGGATCTAGTATCTTGGTTGAGAAGGACTTAGTTCAAGGTACATCATTTGGAACTTTAGTCTTAATAATGGAGTCTCTCGGGGCTTGCCTTTGGCTTAACCATTCTTGAGCTATGAGCAAGCTCAACAGGAACCATAATCAACCGAGCAATGTTAGACCCTCTCCACTAGTCTTTGCAATCAACAACGTCTAAACCATGGGTGTGGCTGCTTGAGAACTAACTTTCATAGGTAAAGAAGAGTAGCAACTAAGGTTTTTGAGGGTACCAAAGCAGAAAGTAATTCTATACATAAGTTTAATTAGCATGGTTGACAATAACCAAGAAAGTAGAATGAATATTTATAACTTTGATTTTGCACATGAAGGTGCTAATGAAGATGCCCCCATGTTTGTTAATTATCTTTTTACTAGGTTTCATCAAGATATGGGCAACCTTGCTTTGCAAGCCGAAGTTACCCAACAATTGGTGCTTGGGAGACGTAGCTGCCGCAAGCATGTCTGCTCTTTAGTCCATTTCATTCTTCCAAAGTAGAGTGACAAATTCTACTTGGTGTTTGAGAGACGTCGTCATCACAAACATGATTCTAAGCCAGAATTAGTCTTATAAGACAAAAACATTGGTCATTTAAAAGAAACATGTACATTTGCTTACTCTAATGTAGCATTGTAAGCATGACAAGATTCATACTATCCTTAAGCTGCATTCCTTGCATCCATCTAGCATCTTCAAAAAAAAAAAAAATTGAACTTAATAAGGTATCGTCGGATAATCTTACCATGTCATAGTACCTTGTCTTCATGCCGAAGGATAGCTTCGGGTTGTAGCACCTTCTTGGTCTTTGATTTCTGGAGGGTCTTCAATAATTGGTTCTCTTGGTGGCTCTCTTTGTAGGGCTTAAGTACGCTTACATGAAAAGCATTATGAGCCAATGGTTGGGCAACTTATGTTGATAAGCCATGTCATTGATTGGCTTCAAGATTTGAAAAGGACCATAGTATATTTTTGCTAGTTTAGCATAATACTTTTGATGGCCTGTATGATTTACCCGTCGTTTGCCTCGGTCGAGCCATGGGAAACTTAAGTAAGACCGCATCATTTTCTTTGAGTGTTAAGGCCCTTCTGTAGCAGCAACCTTTTGCCTTTGTTGAGAGATGGGGACTGAGGTGGCTGGGGATGGTTAATGCTTTTACAAAGGACCATGTTATGCTTGTGATATGCATGAAGTTTTCCATCTTCATTGCATCATCTAGGTCACAAGGAACACAAAGATTGTTGTCACGTGACACATCCCAACCCTATGTGTCCGTGGACAAGCTACACCATAGCAAGGTTCAGTCAGTTCCGATCAAGTTAGATTAGCAGTGATCTGGCACTTTTGTGAGTCTATTCGTAGACCGTGCATGCCCAGTCACTTAGCATAGATGCATATCCTCCGGTTGCACACAACATGATCATCGAAATTCCCATCAGAATCCATTCGCATGAGTTAGGGGAATTTTCCAGTGCATTTAGCCTATTTTTCTATTTATTGGGATTTTCACTTATTATTTTTAAGTGACTTTCCAACAAAAGTAGGTAGGGCAATTTTGCTAAGTTAATATATAAGCAAACCCAAGTTAGCACTTTCTGGCAGAAGAGGCAGCAGGAGCACCTTGCTCAACAGGCAACTTCTCAGCAAGACCAACCCGTGCGACTACTCTGGCGTTTTCTCCACAGAAGACCTAGCATTTTTGCATTAGATCAGCCTTGGCGATTTGTGCACAACAGATCAGCCCCGGCGTCATCACGACACAGTAGATCAGCCTAGCGTTTTTGCATTTGCAGAGACCTCGACGACAGAAGGACCAATTTCAGCCCCTGGCGTTTTTGGATTTCAGCAGCAAATTAAGACGGGCATTATTTACCTAAACTGTAGCAGATTCAACCCGTAAAGACCATCAATTTTCAGCCCTAAGAAACCTCATTTTTCAGCCAAGAAAACGTAGCCAAAACAGTCATTTTCAGCCACCGAAACAATCCCGAAATTCAGCGATTAGAAGATCTCAGATTTCAGCCATCATCGTCGTCATCGTCATCGTCATCGTCGCCGTCGTCGTCGTCATTGGCATAGACCAAGTTGCATAGTCCATTGCATACGCATTGTACACCTTTGTGCAATCAAAGAATAGACCACTCTCGCCGACGAGAGTGGGGCCTTCGGAGGAGGGTTTTACAACCTCTCGGTGTCGTATCTCTTCTCTCTCCTTCTCTCAGTCTCATTCACTTGCACGCACAATATCCATTCACTTTATTCGTGATCATAGCACTCTCCATAAGACGGAAAGCTCTCTCTTTCCCTAAGAACAAAAAGGAACCTTGAGCAATGAAGATCACTAATCTTGAGAAAATACAACATTCATTCCGTTTCACCTAACATTGGTATCAGAGCTTTGGAAGTGTTCTGCATTACTCAAGGAAAGAACCACAAGAACCACAAGAATTTTTTTGCTTGTTGTGATCGCACGAACCCAAGTTTCCTTGGGCGTGGCGATTCCTAATCGTGTTTTGTTGAAGAGTGACAGGAATCCCAAGAAAGAAGGGCTTGTCCAGCCTCCTCTTGTGTCTCTTTTCACTCATTGAGAGACGACCGTGCACTTAGCGGCCAGCCAATCGACGTGAGGTGGGAAAAAGCAACCTTGGTGTGAGCGCAAGGCCGCCAAGGGGTGCGCCCGCAGAAACGGGTAGAACTCGGGTGAAGAGAAGTTCCTTCTCCAACGTGATTTGCAAGCGAAAGAAAACCTCAAGAACCCCAAGAACCCAAGACCCTCAAGACTCAAGAACCTCAAGAACCCTAGATTCTCACGAATCAAGGACCTCACGAACTTCAAGACCCCCAAGAACCCAAGTTCATCGTGAACTTCAGAACCCAAGACCCTTAAGAACCCAAGTTCCTCGTGAACTTAAGAACCCAAGACCCCAAGAACCCATGATTGCAGAATGGTCATCACTCGAAGCGGAATGGATACTTCGCTTGGAGGTGATGAGCATGAGAGAGGCGAAGAAGAATTTTCCCCACCGGGAGGTTTTTTCGACCCTTCCCCATCTACGACAAAGATTGCACTAACTCCTATGGAGGAGTTGGACCAAGAAAGAGAAGCAGAAAGAAAATCCTACAAAGAAGATATGGCAGCCATCGAGCGTAAGTACCAAGAAAGAAGGGCAGCCATAGAAGCAGAATTTTATCGAGAAAACAAAGCACAAATGCAAGAGTTATTGCGACTCTTTTCTCAAGCTCAGACACAGATACAACAAAATCGAAAAAAGGAGACTCTCTCATTCTCTTCTTCTCCAAAGCATGACCCACAGGATTTGCATGATTGTTTGAAGCATGATGATGATTTGAATGATATTGCTAAGCATGATGATTTGGATGACAAAGATAAGCATGATGATTTGAATGATATTGCTAAGCATGATGATTTGGATGCCATTGACAAGCATGATGATTTGCATGATCAAGATGTGATTTCTCACAAGCATGATGAAATGCATGAAGAAGATGTGATTGTTCACAAGGATGATGTGTTAGTTGATGCTTTTTCTAGCGAAACTAACCTCGTTGTAGGTTCGATCAATCACGAAGATCCGATCTTGGCTTTCGAGTCGAGGTCTAATGAACCCCCACAGAACGATTCGATCATTCAGGAAGAATCGATCTTGGCTTTCGAGTCGAGGTCCACAGATCCCCCACAAGAAGATTCGATAGATCCCGAAGAAGCGATATTGGCTCTCGAGCCTTGGTCCAAAGAGCCCTTACAGGAAGTATTATGTGTTCGCATGATTGATACACACGCATTGTTCGAGTGTTTCATTCGTGAAGGTTTCCTGTATTTTAGTCAGCATCGTTATGTGATCCCTTTTCCTAGGCATGACATATTGTATGTTGAGCACGTTTCTCTCATGGATGAGCACGGATGTATGCGGATTGTTCATGAAAACTTGAAAAGTTTGTATGTTAGGAAATCACATTCCATGTCTCTTCCTTGGCATGACACAGTTTCTGAACGAGCACATGAAAGTATGAGCACCAAGCATGGGCATTTCCATTGTGATTTGCCACAGTTGATTGATTTTGCTCGAACAGAAAAGATTAGATCGCATTGTTTGCATGTGTTTGATGAACGGGTTGTCACTCCATCTCTATGTTCATCTACATTGCATACGCAGTCTTGAAGACAAGATTCTTTTCCTTCACTTTACATGGAATGGGTATGTTCATGGTTTTGTGTTGGAGATGGTTTCAGGAATTTTCAGCCATGGAGATTCTTGAAGATGAAAGAAGCAGAACTCTCGACGAAGTTGAAGCAAGAAAGGAGATTCAAAAGACTTTGTGTCGCTTTCGGCGCGGCCCAAAGAAGCAAGCGTTGCAGACCTTTATGAAGTTCAAGTACCACACGACCCACATATCAGAGTGGGCCGGCGAAGAGTCCCTTCCAGGATTCCAGATGCTGTTGGCGATCTCCCTCGATGCCATACAGTTCGGTACCAGTACCTCACTTTGAAAAGGAGGGGATGTCACGTGACACGTCCCAACCCTATGTGTCCGTGGACAAGCTACACCATAGCAAGCTTCAGTCAGTTCCGATCAAGTTAGATTAGCAGTGATCTGGCACTTTTGTGAGTCTATTCGTAGACCGTGCATGCCCAGTCACTTAGCATAGATGCATATCCTCCGGTTGCACACAGCATGATCATCGGAATTCCCATCAGAATCCATTCGCATCAGTTAGGGGAATTTTCCAGTGCATTTAGCCTATTTTCCTATTTATTGGGAATTTCACTTATTATTTTTAAGTGACTTTCCAACAAAAGTAGGTAGGGAAATTTTGCTAAGTTAATATATAAGCAAACCCAAGTTAGCACTTTCTGGCAAAAGAGGCAGCAGGAGCACCTTGCTCAACAGGCAACTTCTCAGCAAGACCAACCCGCGCGACTACTCTGGCGTTTTCTCCACAGAAGACCTAGCGTTTTTGCATCAGATCAGCCTTGGCGATTTGTGCACAGCAAATCAGCCCCGGCGTCATCACGACACAGCAAATCAGCCTAGCGTTTTTGCATTTGCAGAGACCTCGGCGACAGAAGGACCAATTTCAGCCCCTGGCGTTTTTGGATTTTAGCAACAAATTAAGACGGGCATTCTTTACCTAAAGTGTAGCAGATTCAGCCCGTAAAGACCATCAGTTTTCAACCCTAAGAAACCTCATTTTTCAGCCAAGAAAACGCAGCCAAAGCAGTCATTTTCAGCCACCGAAACAGTCCCGAAATTCAGCGATTAGAAGATCTCCGATTTCAGCCATCGTCGTCGTCATTGTCATTGTCATCGTCGTCACCGTCGTCGTCATCGGCATAGACCAAGTTGCATAGTCCATTGCATACGCATTGTACACCTTTGTGCAATCAAAGAATAGAACACTCTCGCCGACAAGAGTGGGGCCTTCGGAGGAGGGTTTTACAACCTCTCGGTGTCGTATCTCTTCTCTCTCCTTCTCTCAGTCTCATTCACTTGCACGCACAATATCCATTCACTTTATTCATGATCATAGCACTCTCCATAAGACGGAAAGCTCTCTCATTCCCTAAGAACAAAAAGGAACCTTGAGCAATAAAGATCACTAATCTTGAGAAAATACAACATTCATTCCGCTGCACCTAACAATTGTATTGTACCAAGTCTCTCTTGATGGGAGAATCTATAATACAAAAGCCTATTGGAGGGGGGACCAGCTCCACATAAGTCCGGTCCTCAAATGTTGTCATGTTCTCTAATTCTCTCTTTCTTGCAAAAGTATTGTTCATGCCAAGTTAATTAATTGTATGGTTATGTTGCTACCACTAATTAAGTTCACCCTCTATGTTCTCAAAGAAATCTCACAAAAATGCTCACTCTAATTCTCTCAATTCCACTATTCTCAAAGTTCATAGGCCATTTCCATTACGTGAATTGTGCACAGGTAATGCACACTATCCTACTTGTGTTGGGCAAGAATATTAACAGCGATAGAAGGAGTTGTTCTTGATGCAAAGTTGCAAGCTTAACTTCTCCACCAGCTCAAATGTATGGTTTTATTCGACCCTTATGCTTTTCAATCCTATGCAAAAAATCTAGAATATACATTCTTCAAACATTCCTTGGATTTGAACTTTGAAAGTAACTTTACCAAAAGTTAGCGCATGTGCTTTTGTAAAGCTTGATAGTAGAGTGCTTGATGATTCAACCTTTTGTGGCTTGAGTTTTTTGTAGATTCGTACGAGGTGATGTTGCGTTGACTTTGGAGTTGAGTAAGGGATAAGGGCTTTAAGATCATACCATTTACCTCAAAGATAAAATACTATACAAGATCGTAGTTTGTATCAGTCATAGTAGTAAGATTTCCATGTCCTCTTGCTTGTGAGCTCTATCCTTGGCATCAACTTCTGAGTTTTTGCACTTGCATTTGTGTGCATTCTTGCCGTCTACATTTGTGCTTGTTCTTTCTTATTTTGAGCCATGGAGGCTGATGGATTTTTTATTTGTTAGATTCTTAAAAAATGTCCATTCATATAATTGGTCATGGGATGTTGACCATCTAAGGACTTGAGTCAACACCACCACCATTTGTGATGTCATTAATGACATACATTCCCAACTTGCCAAATCTCAACTTCCGTTTGTGTCAGGACAAGGGTCCTCTGATGGCAACGCTTGGCTAGGAATCAAAAGGCTAGTGTGCTAGGAGCCACATGATATGCATGGCAAGGGGTCTTGATCGTTGAGCCAAGGATCTCTACTTAACACTAGAATGGTAAGCAGCACACTTTTATGTCTTTGGACACTTTTATGTCCTTGGACACTTTTGTGTCCTGTTAAGTGACCATTTTGCTTGAATTATTTGAAGAGTATGAAAATGAATTTCTAGGTGCTATATATACACAATGTTGCCTTATGAGCTGAAAAAAACTTAGCATTTTTTTTGGAGTATCGATCTCACCATTAACCTTACTCTTGCACAACATTTTTGAACCTAAACTGTGTGAAAAAACGGGTCCTGCTTTTGGCTTTTTTTCAAATTTTGGCAATTATACCACTCTAAACTTCATGTTTGTGAGGTTTCGATGGCTACAAATTAGGCCTTCATAGTTCTCAACATGTTTTGATGCTTGTAGGGAGAGCTAAGTGTTAAAATTGAAAGTTATGACTAATTTACAAGAATTGCATAATCCTTTTTTGGGCCAAAATTAGCACTTTTATGCTTTTTTTGGTGGCTTTCTTGATATCCAAATTCAATTTTGATTGTGTGAGTGTAATGTATAACATAAATCTAATCTTCCTTGAGTTTTAGAGGACCTAATATGCTATATAGCATAGTATATGATGATGGTTGAGTTTTTTTATTGTTGAAGAATACGATACATTTTAGAGTAGCAAGTATAACTTTCTCAATATTGTTAGTTTCTTAGGCCAATTGTGTGTATTTTGTAGGCAGTAACCATATCTAATCATAGACTACAAACTTGGCTAGATATTGAGTAGTTTCTATGGGTTTCTAGAGGTCATAATGCTAAACCCAGTTTTTTCATGTTTGTTGTATTTAGCACTTTATTATTACCCCCAAGTTTCCAATTGTAAGAGATCCATTATCCTTTTGACATGCTCCATGGCTCCTTTTGAATCCAAAGGCCCAAAGGGAACTAAGAAAACATGTATATAGTATCTGTATTGAGCGTGACTATAGAAACTTTGATGATAGGTCCGCACAGAATGGCAAAAATGCAACTTTTTTGTACCTATTTTTTTTTCCCAAAAAAAAATTAGTGAGGTAAAAGCAACCATATGTTTTGGTCACCAACCCATTGAAGTTAACGGGGCATTTTATCTCATGTCCTACAAAAATCCCCACTCTTATTTATATACAATCAACCGTAAGAATTGCTATTTTGGGCAAAATGCACTGGTCCATCAACTTTGGAGGCTTGTAGTGATCAAGGGATGAGAAAAATTACAAGTTTCTCATTTTTTCCATATGTAGTGGTTATTGAACTATAAGCTCATTAAAGAATTTTTCAAAATGAGTGGATCTACTATGGTTTTGGAAATTTTTCCCAAAACCCTGAAAGGACACTTTTATGTCCTGTTAGGTTACCATTCTAGTGTTAATAGAGTTAGTTGGCTATCAACATGCAAATATGCATGGTCTTACATTGGTAAGGAGGAGAAGATCTCCTTCTGTGCTTTGGGGGTCCTCTGTCATAAAAACTAATATCTAATACTCCCAAACGATTTTCTTATGTTAAACTGATCATTTAATATGGGGAAGTACCAGGAGAGTAAAAGCTAGAATATTGGTAAGGCTGCCAGATCGGTCTCTATCAAGGATCCAAAGGAGGGAAAATAGGGATCCGAAGGGGGACAGTCTGCAAAAGAGCATTATGCTTCAATGGGGCTTAAAAGACCTAAGGTTCAGCTCCATTAAGACTTCCATAGGCTAAAGTTCCTAAATTTAATTCAATTGTCCAATGGCCAAAGCAAGGGAAAATTGGATGGTCATGGGAAGACTAAAAAAAATTCCCACATCCCTAGGAAGGAGGGGACGAGCCCTAATGGTACAGGATGAGAGAGAAACACACACACACACTCCCAAGCTCTCCCCAAAGGGAAGAATGGACACATGGCAGGCTCCTAGGCCAGTTGCCCCCAATTTCCCCTCAAATCCTATCGGATGGTGATAGAGGTGGACCAATGAGAATTAGGCTAGAATAAAATCAATCTAGTCCATTTAAAAAGGCTTGATAAAAGAACTAATAGAAATTAAGCTCCCTAGAAGACTATTGGATAGTCTACCAAGGGGTCGAATGAGCATCCAATAGCCCAATGGCTTGCCTGATTCCTATTGGCCAGAAGACTAAAAGGTGCAATGAGAGTTTCAATGAATTATCTAATTACCTAAAGCTCTCACAAAAGGGGAAATGGGGACACATGTCACAAGGCTATCAATTATGCTTCTAATTTTTTATTGGCTAAGCTTTACATGAGCCAATGGGAGGCCAGCATGAGTAATTAACAAGAGGGGTCGACCAAGAAGAGAGAGAGGGCTGCATTTTTGCCTAACACAATGCTACACACACACACACACACACATAACTCATGTGTGCAAGAAGAACTCCATCTCCTTCTCCAAGCATTGAGAAGTAGAGGCCTACACCAACAACTCTTGGCAATGGAATGCAAATCCAACCAAGAGCCAAGCTTCAATGGCATGCTCGTCTCCTCTACTATGCTCATTATTAAGCTAAGCTATGCTATTAGAGTGGTTATGTGAGGAGAATAGTGTGGCCGACCAAGCATAGTGGCCTTTAACTCCTACAATCTCCACTTAAAGGGAGCTTAAAGGCCAATGTACCTTGAAGCAGGCTATGGACATATTAAAGCTATATAGATTTTGGATCTCTGCCTTATGGCCATAATCACTCCTCGAATGGTGCACTATGTAATTATGTCAATGTACCACGTGAGTTCACCAAGAGGTGTCTTTAAATGCAAACATTTTAAGAAAATTAAAAAAAATACATTAACAAAAGTGGTTTCTATATTCCATTAGGGAAATTTTTTTGAAAATAAGGGTTCAATTTATTCATTCAAATCTGTTAAAAATGGGTTTTTAAAATAACCCCCAAACACATGTTATATAAGGGGTTCTCAATAGTGCACCCCCCGAGAGCACTCGATAGTGTGGAAACTTCTTGGAGGGTAGACTTTGGCTAGTAGACTGACATGGTCATGTGAATCTTGGCAAGCTCTATATGCTTGTGCTCAAGCACCTCACAAATCTAGTGATACCCCACATCAATGTGCTTTGTCTTTGCGTGAAACAGTAGATATTGTGCTAGCTAGATAGCACTTTTACTATCACAACGCAAAACTAGAATCTTTGCATTGATGCCCAAATCTCCTAGTAGATGAGTAATACATATAGCATCCTTGCTAGCATGTGATGTTGCAACATACCTTGCTTCCATGATAGATTGAGTCATACAATCTTGCAAATAGGATCACTATGAAACTGCACCACCATTGTGTGTAAAGACATAACCTATTGTCCACATTCTTGACATAATTTGCATTTGTATAGCCAACTATACATGCATCTTTGCCTCCAAAGAAAATGCACAACTCTTTCCTACCATTTAAATATCTCAATGCTTCTTGCCCCTTTCGCCATGATTTTGTGAATGTAAGGACAAGGGTAGGACCAAGGGGGGCATGACCCCAGGTAAGCATGGCTAGGCATAAACAATTCAAGGGCTCCTAAAGACAGACTATAAGAGAAAGAGGTTGGGTGGAGAATAGCATGTAGTTATCTCTTGACCCTCTAAGTGGTATCAAAGCATCACATTCTTGGGGGAGGAGATGAGGAGAGGCATGGAGGAGTTGCATGAGCTTTGCAATTGCATACATGTTATCTCTTTCTCACAAGATTTCCATGGTAGGGTTGGACAAAGTGAGAGGCAACAAGAGAAAATGGGCTTGCACACCCGAGGTGAGAGGGGGGGGGCAACCTGCTCACATTCACATGAGGCTAGATCCAAATCAAAGAGTGTAGATGTTTTGAGCACTTCTTCTTTCTTTGGCACGTGCAACCAAGCAACACACCACCTTCGGCGAGCTTCTCTTCACTACACCCATCTTTGTCTCACACCATGGCTATGCAATTTTTAAGGTGGTTTATAGTTTTGGGCACCCCTTTTAGAGATTTAATTCAAAAGGCCCTTGAGCCTTCTCCTCCAAGAAGGTTCACAGAGCAAAGCTTTTTTTTAAGGTGGTTTACAGCTTTGGGTACTCCTTTTAGAGATTTAATTCAAAAGGCCCTTGAGCCTTCTCCTCCAAGAAGGTTCACAGAGAAAAGCTTTTTTGAAGCTCGGAGATAGGTGGGCCCTTTTGTACAAGAGACATCTCAAAAGGGTAAGAAATTCAATTCCAAAAGTAAATTTCTAGTCTTGATCTTAGTTTTTTGTAGATATTACCAATGATACAAGTTTCACCAATCATATCAAAGGGAAAGTGTGATTAAGCCTTCTACCAAGTTCCAGGGGCCTCCCGCTAAAGTCAAAAGCTATTTAGAGCTTGTATTCCTTTGAAGTTCGAGCACTAGAAGGGGATTCAATGTTTGCGAAGCAAACAAGAAAATATTTTTTTAATGCATTATACACATTGCCGTCCCAAGAGTCACTTTCAAAAAAGAACATGGCTAAATGGCGTGCAGTTGAACATGCTTTTGTTGCTGCAAAAAAAGGAGGTGGTA
The DNA here is from genome assembly GCF_014529385.1 of Adiantum capillus-veneris. Lineage (NCBI taxonomy): Eukaryota > Viridiplantae > Streptophyta > Polypodiopsida > Polypodiales > Pteridaceae > Adiantum > Adiantum capillus-veneris. Next base: position 138,593,053 of record NC_140940.1, on the reverse strand, counting down.
ATAGCAATGCATCCCATTCTCGTGGTGCTTCTATGAGTAGCAGATCACCTCTATCTAGTGCTTTTGCTACCATCAATTAATTTGGGAATTCTAGTGAAAAAGGCAAGAAGAAGATGCATTGACATTATTGCATGGCTAATATAAAGCAATGTCCTAAGTTGAAGGCAAAAGAAGCCAAGAAGAAAGAGGTTGGATCTTCTACCAATGCAGCTATTGCAAAATAGTCTATGAATGGAGATTGTGATGATGATGTAGGTGCAAATGGGGCATTCAATGCAGAGTATACTTATGATCCTTCTATCCAATGATGCATGTATGTTGATTTCTATAGAGTCACATGTTTGGTACTTTGATAACGGTGCTATAGAGAACATTACTTTGCATCAAGACTTATTTACCTCTCTCAAGGTTGTCCCTCATGGAAATACGGTCACTTGTGTCAATAATGCTTTTTATCTGGTCAAGGGACTTGAAAAGATTATGCTAACTATTGCGAATGGCAGCTCTTTCACACTTGTTGATGCACTTTATGTACTAGGGATAAAAAAGAACCTTTTTCTTGTATATGCACTTGCAAGACTTATACTTGTTGTCAAATTTGTAGGTGAGACATATCTACTGTTCACGATCTCAATCCTAGTGAGATGAAATTGTTGCATCTTGCATTTTGTGTCATGAATTATATAAGCTCACTTCATATGGAAAGTGCGGGCAACATTTTATAAATGTAGTGTCATAAAAATCTAATATCTAGCCAACCCAAATTATTTTCTCATATTAAACTGATCATTTAATGTGGGAGAATAAATGGGAACAAGGGTTAGAATATAGGCATGTGCTGGGTCTATCTCAACACAAGGCCAATGGTAAAGGGGCCCAAATGAGAGATGATCTGTCAAAGAGCAAGGTTAGCTTAAAGACCTTAGGGTTAGCTTCATTGAAGACCTCCAAAGGTTAGTGTTAAAAGTCCTTTGACCTTAGGTAAGCTAGGGTTGTTGAGCTTAGGTAAGCTAGGGTTGTCCTTTGACCTTAGGTAAGCTAGGGTTGTTGAGCTTGAGGTGGGAACCCGGCCCAAGCGTAAGGTGCTTGTCGTGCTTGCTGACTAAGGTGCTTGAGGTGCTTGTCGTGCTTGCTGACTAAGGTGCTTGAGGTGCTTGTCATGCTTTCTGACTAAGATGCTTGAGGTGCTTGTCGTGCTTGCCAACTAGGGATCTTGAGGTGCTTGTGGGAACACTACCCAAGCTTGAGGGGCTTTGTCATGCTTGCTGACTAAGGTGCTTGAGAGTAAGGTGCTCCACAAATTCAAAAATATTCCTACAAGGAGGGGGCAAGCCCTACAAGAGGGGGCTAGAGACAGAACACACACACCCTCACACAAGGCAAGCTTGGTACAAAGAAAGCGAACAGGACACTTGTCAAGGTCCTCCTCCTCATGTTGCCCTCATGGTGTGCCTAAAGCCTATTGGTTGACCTCCCAAGGGGTGCAAGGATAAATTAGTTAATTTGATCAACATTTATCAAGTCCTTTATCCCAAAGGGGAAAGGGAGACACTTGTCCCAAGCATACCGTTCTTGCTTGATATGCTTCTTGTATGTGATTGGCTAGGCCTGGGAAGGTCCAATGAGCTTCAAGCATGAGCTACAAAGGGGGGGTCGACCAAAGCAAGACGGGGGGCTGCTTGGGGGGTATACTCTCCCACACACACTCACACACACCCTCATTGTGTTAAGTGCAAAGTGCAAGAGCTCCATCTCCTTCCCCAAGATAGTAAAGAAGTTGAGAGCGTACACAAATAATCTTGGCTATGGAATGCAAATCCAACCAAGAGCCATGCTTCAATGATTAAGCTTGCCATCTTCTCCATCTTCATTACTATGCTATTATGTATGCTTGCAAGAAGAGTGATGATAACTGAGGAACTACTTCTTTCTCCTATGGAATGTTTCTTCTTCCTCTTCCCTACCCTCATTCCCCAGTAGCTCTCTCCACCTTCAAAAGTGTTGACGCCTTGGGGCTGAGGCTTGGGATAGTTAATGCTTTTTCCAAAGTTTATGTTATGCTCGTGATGCATGAAGCTTTCCATCTCCATTGCTTCACCTAGGTCACAAGGAAGACAAAGATTGTATTGTACCAAGTCTCTCTTAATGGGAGAATTTATAATACAAATGCCTATCGGAGGGGGGACCGCGGAGGGGGGACCGGCTCCACATAAATCCGGTCCTCAACTATTGTCATGTTCTCTAAACTCTTGCTCTTGCAAAAGTATTTTTCATGCCAAGTTAACTAGGTATTATGTTTATGTTGCTACCATCAATTAAGTTCACCCTTTATGCTCACAAAGTAATCTGACAAAAAGTTTTTCTCTAATTTTCCTAATTTCGCTACCCTCAAAGTTTAGAGGCCATTTCCATTACATGCAGTTGGCTAGCAACACTAGCTGACTCTTTCATATGAAGATTATACATCTTTCACATCAAGAACACCTTGTTGCTATTAGAGTTTCTCTCATATATGTTGCATCAAAGCACACTCCAAAATAGTGAAATAAAATGACTCGACAAGATGCAATCTAATTGTAGATGTGCAAAGCACATCTAAATCTTCCCATTGAAATTGAGTGATGTTGATCTCCTCAATCCTCACAACATATGAAATGGGATTTTTGATTCTTTTGCACTAAGACATCCTGAATCTTCTCTTTCCAAAGCGGAAATTTTGTCCCATCAAACTTCTTGATGTCATAAACGTCCATGTCTTTAGAATTTTCCATAAGAGAAAGATTTCTAGCACAGAATTTTGAATTTTTGGGAGAGGCTTGTTTGAATTCAAAAGAAAATCTCAACCAAAACGACTATCAAAATGGAATACATAGACCAAAAACGCATAGAAATGCTCTCTAAGCAATATGCATAAATTGGAGAGTAATAAACTATTTATGCATACTATCAAACTGATAAATGACTGACAACACGGCGTCAAAGCATCTAGTCCTCTCTATACATGGCCTATGATGAGGATATGATAGTGGGGCTATCCAGCAACTAATCCACCTTGAATTGGGTAACCTGGCCCCTAGTGTTCGTCTTCAAAAAACCTCACGCGTGAACCTCAAAAAAGGCTAAGCAATGACATGACTATAGTCAATGACTATAGTCAAGTCTTAGAATGACTATATTCTTGACCAAGTATCAAAAATGGCGGGGACTATCGTACTAGCCAAGATGGATCCACATATGTGTACAAAGATAGTATGCATAACAAATGTACATATGATAATCTTTGCAATAAGCAAGACATGCACTCAAAGAAGTGCAATCAATAACCATAACACCCATCAAAAATGCAATCAGGGAGTAAAACAAAAGCTGGTCAACACATGCTACCTACTCTGAATGATAGAGTTGACCCATAGTGTCAAACATAGATACCAAACACATATGGCATGTAGATCTCAAGGAAAATGCTCTCTAGAACGTGTACCTATATCCAACTACCTATAATGGGCAAGTAGCACCTATACTTTTAACCTATTGTGTCATAGTCAACAACCACATTTCCCTCACATAGAGCATGTATAACACTCATAAGAATACATTGAGCCACTTCTCAAAATACCTGTGTTGTGCCTCAATCTGCGTGCAAAAGCCTGTCTCTGTGTGAGGATGCTGATATTGTTCACGTTGCTACAAATTTTTTGTTTAAAATTAAATCAAATGGACACCACCATTGTGTTCAACATGTGCCTAAACCCCCAAAACGACGCTTGGGAGTTCATATGAGGGAAATATGGCAAAATATGCAATTTTGGCCAAAAAATGCACTTACAAAAATCTGTTTATGCTAGTCCCCCACAATGTGGACTAAATAACCATAGAAAAATAGTCCCAAATCTCAACAAAATTATCTCCTAAATGAGTGAAACACAAGCTGAAGATCTCAGCTCCACAACCCCATACATGGCTGCAAATTTCTTGCTCCAAATCCTGCAATGCAACACATCCCAAAGCATTCCAATGTGCGTGAAACCAAAAGATAGCACTCAAGATGAATAATCTCCTCCGTAAAATCACTCAAGAATAGCTATAAATCAGCTACAAATAGGGCAACAAGCACTCACAATGAGGAAGCTCTCTCATTGACAACCAATCGGCTCTGATATTAGAATGAAGCAAAGCGAAAGGGAGGAGTCAGACACATCTAACAAACCACAGAGAGAGAGAGAGAGAGAGAGAGAGAGAGAGAGAGAGAGAGCACATGACACACAGATATGGTGAGAGAGTGTTAACCCTCTTCCTCATAGTAGCATGCAATAGAACATTAGCTTGTGTATGGCTCATAATTGTATATCTATACAATTAAAGGTCAGCAGACATATGTTAGTGATGGTGGGTGGCGGGTGAAACAAAGTTATAGCCCATATATTTTTGTATAAATAGACCAACATTCAACATTTGTGCTCAACATCAGGTGTTGCGTGTCCTAGAGAGACAAATGTAGCTTTACAAGGCAAGGCATATAAGTGGCGGATGGCTATTCCACCAGCACAATAAACCAAGATGTGGGTGTAGTTTTGGCATATCTTTCATAAAGAATTTTCTCCCCTAGCAATGAAGCAGAGAAGAATTGGAAGGCATGGGACAACTGTTACATGCACAATTATTATATAATGAGTTATTTTCTATCATTAAATCTAATATCTAACCAACCTAAATGATTTTCTCATATTAAACTGATCATTTAATGTGGGAGAATTGGGAACAAGGGTTAAAATATAGAAATGTGCTTACAGATCTATCTCACCATAGGGCCAATGGTAAAGGGGTCCAAATTAGAGATGGTATGTCCAAGAGCAAGGCTACCCTAAAAGACCTTAGGGTTAGCTTTATTGAAGACCTCCAAAGGTTAGTGTTAAAAATTCCTTTGACCTTAGGTAAGATAGGGCTGATCTTGAGGTGGGAACACGGCCCAAGCTTCAGGTGCTTGTCGTGCTTGATGACTAAGGTGCTTGTCGTGCTTGATGACTAAAGGTGCTTGAGGTGCTTGTCGTGCTTGTTGACTAAGGTGCTTGAGGTGCTTGTCGTACTTTCTGACCATGGATCTTGAGATGCATGTGGGAAGATTACCCAAGCTTGAGGTGCTTTGTCATGCTTGCTGAGACTAAGGTGCTTGAGGGTAAGGTGTACCACAAAAGTCCACAACTATCCCTACAAGGAGGGGGTGATCTCTACAAGAGGGAGCTAGAGAGAGAACACACACACCCTCACACAAGGCAAGCTTGGTACAAAGAAATAAAAAATGACACTTGTCAAGCTCCTCTCATGTTGTTCTGATGGTGTGCCTAAAGCCTATTAGTTAGCCTCCCAAGGGGTCCAATGATAAATTAGTAGATTTAATTAATTTTTTTTGCATTTATCAAATCCTCTCTCTCAAAGAGGAAAGGGGGACACTTGTCCTAATGCTAGCATGCTTTCTTGATATGCATCCTGCATGTGATTGGCCAGCCGCCAACAGGCTTGCAGGGGTCCAATGAGCTTCAAGCTAGTGCTAGAAAAGGGGGTCAACAAAAGCAAGTAGGGGGCATGCTTGAGGGGTATACTCTCCCACACACACTCACACACACTCTCATGGTATGAAGTGCAAAGTGCAAGAGCTCCATCTCCTTCTCCAAGCTAGTAGAGAAGTTGAGAGCCTACACCAGCACTCTTGGCTATGGAATGCAAATCCAACCAAGAGCCATGCTTCAATTCTTAAGCTTTCCATCTTCTGTATCTTCATTACTATGCTATTATATGCTAGCAAGAAGAGTGATGATAAGTAAGGACTAATTCTTTCTCCTATGAAATGTTTCTTCTTCCTCTTCCCTACCCTCATTCCCCGCTAGCTCTCTCAACCTTCGAAGGTGTTTGAGGCCTTGGGACAACCGACTGAGGCTTGGGATAGTTAATGCTTTCTACAAAATTTATGTTAAGCTCGTGATGCATGAAGCCTTACATCTTCATTGCATCACTTAGGTCACAAGGAACACAAAGATTCTATTGTACCAAGTCACTCTTGATGCGAAAAACTATAATACAAATGCCTATTGGAGGGGGGACCGGATCCACATGAATCCGGTCCTCAACTTTTGTTATGTTCTCTAAACTCTCTCTCTTGCAAAAGTATTTTTTATTCCAAGTTAACTAAGTACCATGTTTATGTTGCTACCACCAATTAAGTTCACCCGCTATGCTGACAAAGTAATCTCACAAAAGTGTTTTATCTAATTTCCTAATTCCGCTACTCTCAAAGTTCATAGGCCATTTTCATTACATTGGTATCAGAGCATTTGGTTTCTCTTTTCTTGCTTAAGAAGAGAGGTCGCCTTAAGTAGCCTATAAAGGTTGATTTTGTTAATTATATTAGGATAAGTGGATTGGGATCTATTATCAGTTTTGTTGAGTCCACTATGTGGAATATGGTGCACACCTCGGGAGCATTGGACTTAATAATGGGGTCTTTTTAGACTTGCTATGGCTTTACCATTATTGAGCCATAAGAAGTTTGAAAGGAGCTAGCCCTTGGTAATTCTACAATATTAGACCCACTCCACTACTCTCTATAATTAACCACTTTGACTCTTGGGTGTAGATACTTAAGTGCCAATTTTCAAAGGCTAAAAGGAGTGGTAACAACTAAGGTTTTGAATTTCAAAGCACACACTAAGTAAGTACATAAATTTTGTTAACATGACTGACAATAACCAAGAGAGTAGAGTGAACATTGATAGCTTTGATTTTGCACATGAAGGTGCTAATGATGATGCCCCCATGTTTGTCAATTATCTTGGTACTAGGTTGCAGCAAGCTATGGGAACCCCTGCTTTGCAAGCCAAAATTACTCAACAACTTCGTGCTTATGGGATTTCCCTTCTTCTCCAAGAGGAGAGAGAGCTTAGGAGGCCTCATGAAGAGACCTCCAAAAGAAGACTCTCTCCCATATGAGAGGAGGAATCCAAAGAGCAAGAAAGTATGAAACTTTAAGTTCCTTTGAAGAAGTGGCTCCACGAAGACGGCGGTCTAGACGATCGCCAACACCTCCCAAGAGGAAACATTCAACCCACAGTCCTCCTCATCACTCCGAAAGGGAAGAGAAGAAACAAAGGAAGAAAAGGGAAAGAAAGAGGTCACCCTCTTCTCCTTCTTCTTCACCTTCCTCCTCTTCCGACGAAAGCTATGGCTATTCTCTTACAGAATACAAGAGGGGAGGACATCAAAAATCATACCTTGTATGGTGAATTTCACAAAAGCTCAAGAAGTTCAAAGAGGGAGGAAAGAGTATCTCTTTCTCACTTATGATGGCATTTTTGGTGCTACCGATAAAGTATTGGGCTTCATTCAACAATTTGATGTCGCTTTTGGAGACGAGGGCTTCACAGAGTCCTCCAGGATACGCCATGTAGCTATGCATTTCTAGAAATCAGCTCGTTAATGGTGGCTAGCCTTCGTGGCAATGGCAAAGCCCCAAAGACATGAACAACTCTACGAGTTTCCATCGTGAAGCAATTCCTTGCAAGCGATGCAAAGGACAAAGTTCTCACCGAATGGTGCAATTTGAAGCTTCTCTCCCATGAGTCTATCCACAAATATGTGGACAAGTTCTGGGACATACATCTCAAGGCTACTGTCTTCCAAAATATAGACTTTGCCAAGAAAAAGCAACAGTTTTGTGTGGAATTACTTGAAGAGATAGCCGAGTATGTCAACGGCTTGGTTCTATTACCGAAGTAATCTACCACACCATGGTTTCTTTGCGCATCAATTGCCAACAAGGGGCTAGACTGAATGTCAAGCCCATGGAAAACAAAGACAAAAATGATGCAAAGGGGAAAACCAATGCCCAAAATTCTTCCCAAGGCAATTCCAACAACAACAACAACAATTGGTCCAAGGAGAAGGAAGTTTACAAAGGTAAAAACAAACTCTCTCCTAAAGCTTGAAGCTTTTCATGAGGACCATAAATGTTTTAAGTGTAGGGGGCAAGGACATGGATATCGTTCTTGCCCCAAGAGAAATGCTCGCAATGAGACTCCTAAAGCTTCCACCATCAAAGCTCCAAAAGAGGATGCTTATTGTTTGCAAAGGTGCACCTCTCTCCTATGCTTGGGGAAAGGTAAGGGAGAATGATGCCTTCATCTTGTTTGACCTTGGCTCTACTCACAACTTCATATCAATGGAGTTGGCCACCAAGTTGGGCATTCAAGCTTTTGAGATGGGAGATGCTATAACGGCAACCGACACTACTTTCAGCAAGCCTCTATTACTCCATTGATTGGTAAGTTGAGGCTTCACATCCAAAGCTATGTCGACAAAGAAGACTTTTTCATCTCTCCTCTCCAACATGAGGAGGCTATCCTAGGGGCACCATGGTTCAATTGCATGGCTGCCAACATGAAGTTCCCTGAAAGGAGAATCTACATCACCCACAGGGAAAAGAACATGTATATAGATGCTAGTGAGTCTGGTCGTACTATACCACTTGTAAATCCTCCTGATTTTGATAAATCAATGAAGAGCCCATAAAGCGACCCTAAAATTTTAACTTTTTTTGAAAATCTCTAAATCTCACTTTTCACTCTCCAAAAGCTCTCCTAACCAAATACATGGTCAAAAAACTATTTTCTTTGACCAAAATCTGCATTTCTCAGTAGTACCCTCTATTCTACCTCTTCTCTCTTCTCTTTCCCCTTCTGCCTCCAAGGTTTCCATAGTTGTACCACATAAGGAAGCTTTCCATAGCTGCACCACTTGTCTCCCCCTTTCATCCACACCATCCCTTTGAACTACTTCTTCTCCCCTTGCTCCCCATTGAGCCACTTCTCCCCCTCCCTCCAAGCTTTCCATAGCTGCATCACAAATGGAAGCTTTCCATAGCTGCACCACCTATCTTCCCCTTTCATCCACACCATACATTTGAACTACTTCTTCTCCCCTTGTTTCCCATTCAACCATTCCTTCTCACTTCATTCTTGAAGCAACAAGCCTCTCTCTCTCTAACACCACAACTCTTATTCTTCTGGTGCTACCATGTCAACCCCCTCCACTTCAAGGAAGCCAAAGGATGAGATAGAGGTGGTTTGCTTGCATAACACTAGGGATTCTGATGGGAAATGCATGCCGCAAGTGTTCTCTAAAGGATCTTGGATCTTCATGCAACCAGCAGCTATCGGGCCTCATTGAGTTCGAAAGCGTGGCAACCTTGACAAACATTAGAAGGGGAGACTTATTCGTTTCAAGAACCATAGAGTCAATGGCACAGTGGCCATTGTTCAACATGTGTACTCTTGGCATTCCATGCGCTTGAGGAATGGAAGCTCAAGAGATTTCCCAATAGATTGTAAGTCGTAAAACATTGCTGGTTGCTTATTGTAAATGCTTGTTATTTGTTTTTTATTGATAGTTTTTGGTGTCGTCATAGACATATTCCCATCCGACTTTGTTGAGGAACAATCAATCAAGAGTCTCACAAGACCTTCAACGCTCTTCATGCCACCATTGGTGTTATGATGCTTCCCAACTCGCCACCTTTGATTCTATTGCAACGCAGAATCTTCTTTCACATATGTAGTGCCGGCCTCAAAGGATGGATATGGAAATATTATTGCTGTTGACAAACCTTCACTATCAAGTCTGGAATGGCCACAACCCGATGCATGGTCACTCTTCTCAGTGAAGGAGAAGATGCTTTTTTATATTTGATCCTCTTTAAATTTGGGAAGGCTTCCAGATCAGTAGGGCTCAGTTGGTGCCGCCCCCTGCATGTTTTTATACACTTGTTCAAGGCATTGCCATTCAGTGTCACACCTATATGTTTTGTAGTAAGAATGTCATGTATGAAGCACTAAAACTGGTATTTGGAGATAATTGGGAATGGTTGAGGGAGTGTACCAAGGAGATAAATACAAGTGTAAGGTGGGGGATTTAGGTATAGGGATACGATATTTGAAAGTGCGCACTACTTTGTACCTACGTTTCCACTATGAGCGTTGGATGTGTAAGAGTGGAAAGTGGATACCCTTACAATCTAGTGTTGCTAATTTGGTGACATTTGACATGCCCGTTACTTTGCCAAATGGTGTTTCTGAGATTGTGCAAGTTAGTTAACATTGGACACTCACCAACATACAGGAACACCTGATTATCTTGGGCTACAAAGATATCAAATATGCTTACTTTCGTCTCAATCGGCAAAAGGTCAGTTTAATTTTTATGTTGTCTACATGTGCCAATTGTTAGTCTTGATAAAAGCATTTTTTTTGTTTCAGATTGGTAGGCGGATGGAGGCAACCATGAAAGTGCAAGGGGAGTGGAGGGTTGGCAGCGCACTGTCTTTAAGTTGATCTGATAGACCAATGTAACCGGCTCTAGCGACACATTGTAAAGCATTCTGTTTAATGGAAATTCAAAACTTTTTTTTTGTTATAGTATCACCTTCATTGATTAAGTTTTTACATTTTGTTTGGAAATTTATGTGTGCACCCATGTGTGTTTGTATGTATATCAAAGGGCTTTGGGATGGTATCTTTTTCTGTAGCGGGCCGCGGCGGGGTGGGGACGGGAGGGGAGGGTGGGGTGTATATAAAGAGGAGGGGGCTTCTTATTTTTCTATCAGCACTTGAGAGTGAGACAGAGAGAAATATATATATATATATATATATATATATATATATATAGAGAGAGAGAGAGAGAGAGAGAGAGAGAGAGAGAGAGAGAGAGAGTGTGAGTGACACACACACACACACACATAGCGAGAGAGAGAGAGAGAGAGAGAGAGAGAGAGAGAGAGAGAGAGAGAGAGAGAGAGAGAGAGAGAGAGAGAGAGCGATCACCATGGCAGCACATGCTAGTGCATCCTCCTCCCACCTAGCAGCAACGTTGGAAGAGACACACACCCCCCTTTTGTGGTTCGTTCTTTTCTTAGAGGACACCGAATATGTTGGATGCAATGATCTTCATAGCTTCTTCACCCACACAGTGGATTTACAAAAAACCATGCAACTCCACAATGACACTTTTCACGACACCATGGAGTATATACATGTGCATATACTCAAGTATGCTATGAACTTTGAAGACAATGCCATGTTGTGGTTTCCATGTGATTAGCTTTTCTACATCCACAAGGGCGACACTGCATTTTCAAAGAGACTAGCCCGCTTTGAGGCGATTGCAAAACAGGCAAACCACTTCCACCAAGTGACAAAGGAAGTTGTAGACTCCTTCAAGAAGCAAAAAATTGGGCAATATTTCTCGTCCAACATTGCCACTCTCTTCTTCCTTGTAAATGAGGAGCCCTCCTTGGAGGAGATGGAGATCCCGCATCTGGGAGTGGGTGGGGTGTTGCCGGATCGTAAAGATCCCAAGCCCGCCCCTATAGATGTCCAAGTGAGCAAAGACTGCAAGCTGCCAATTATCCCATGACTTAGAAGAAGCAGTTGCAGTGAGAGAGCAGATTGCTGGCGCCTCTGAGGTGTCCGACCCTGAAAATCGTGACCCGCTGCAATTCCTGAACTGCAGATTAGCCGTCTCAGCATCATAACTATAGAAGATGAAGAGTATTTATTCTTACATGATTTGGAAAAGGATTTTGGTGTCTGACTAGATGAGTGTCTTAGCCTCATATGCACCAAGATGGAGTTCGCCTTTGATCCTACACCAAAATCTACACATGACAAGCTGCTTCCATTGGGGGACTCTATTACTGACAATTTCACTATTGATAGCGGACATTCTCGATGCAGAATAGAGTGAAGTAGCAGACGAGGAGTTTTTTGCCACACAAGCCAGGGTTGTTGCCAACCAAACTCCTATCTACCCCGACTCGCCTGTTTCGTGGAGCCCTCGCAAGGTTGATGAGAGCAAATCCTCTATCAACCTTGAAGCCACACCAACTATGGATCATTGTAAGTATTAACAAGGTTTAGGTTATCCTTTAATTGTATGCCTTGCATCCATCTAGCATCTTCAAAAGGATAATTTTTTAACTTGATAAGATATCGTCGGATAGTCTTACCACCTAGTAATACCTTGTCTTCGTGTCAGAGAATGGACTCAGGCTGTAGCACCTCTTCCTGGTCCTTGATCTCCGGTGGGTCTTCAATGATTGGTCATCTCAGCCTAAGAATCTGAAAGGGGCCATAGTACCTTTTTGCTAACTTAGCATAGTACTTTTGGTGTCCCGTAGAATTCTGGCATGTTGTGTGCCTTAATCAAGCCTTGGGAAACTTAAGCAAGACCCAATCACTTTGTTTAAAGGCTAGGGCTCTTCTATGCTTATCAGCGGAGCCTTTTGCCTTTGCTGAGAGATGGATATAGCATCCTTAATCTTTTGGAAATATTCTTGTAGGTCTGGGCTATATTTATCTGCGGGCAAAGATCTTCCCATGTACCTTGAGTAGCAGGGGACTTTTTTATCTTCCTCTATCGCCTCAAAAGGTGCTTTTCACGTGAAAGCATGTACAATGTTATTGTAAGCATACTCCACTAAGGGTAAGTACTTCTCCCATTGTGACTTTTGATCTACTTCCGAGACATAAGATTTTAGTAGATCAAGACTTTGGCCATCCGTTTGGGGATGATAGGCCAAAGAGAAGTTTAGCCTTGTACCTAAATTCTCAAAGAGACCCTTGAAGAAATTGTTGGTCATTCTAGGATCTCTATCCAACACTATAGACATTGGCAAGCCATGATATTTGAAGATTTGTGATATAAAGAGGGTTGCCATTTGATGGGGCTTGATAGTCTTTTTGACAAGTATAAAATGTGTTTGTTTGCTAAACATGTCTACTATCGCCCATATTCCTGTATTCCCATGGATAGACTTGGGCAATCCAAATATAAAATCCATGGATATGCTCTCCCATGGTGAATTAGGGATTGGAAAAGGTTGAAGCAATCCAAGTTGCTTCCCTCTATCAAACTTTGTCTTTTGGCATACCACACATTTTGAAACATACTCTTGTATGTTTGCTTTCATGGAAGGCCAATAAAAATATGTTTCTATCCCTTTTAGGGTAGACTGAATCCCTATGCCCCGCATAAGGAGGAGCATGAGATTCATACATTAATTTCTCACATAGTGAGTTAGTAATGCATATTCTATTGCCATAGAGAAGATAGCCATCTTGTAGGGTAAATGGTTCTTCCTTCTTCCCTAGTGCAAGGACTGAAATCACATCTCTAAAATCAGGATCGATAGCGTACTCATCTATCATAGAAGATAGATCATTGTGAGTTGCTATGAATACCACATTCACTCTCGGTCATCTTGAGATTGCATCAACCACTTGATTATGCTTGCCAACAATGTGAGCAATATGAAAATGAAATTGCGAAAGGAAATTTGCCCACCGCATTTGTTTGTTGGAGAGCTTGGTCTGCATCATGAAGTACTTAAGGCTTTGGTGATCCGTTCATAGAATGAAAGGAGTCCCCAATAAATAGTGCTTCCACGAGTCTAGAGAATGTAGAGCTGCTAAGAGTTCCTTCTCATATATCCCTAGAGCTTGCTCAATAAGGTCGAGCCTTCAACTTTTGTAGGCTATGGCATGCCCTTCTTGTAGCAAAACATCTCCAAGGCAATCACCACAGGCATCGCATTGGACCTCAAATGGTTTTTAGAGATCCGGTAGTGTAAGCATAGGTTGAGAGATAACATTTTCTTTAAGTTTCTTGAAAGCATTGTTCTCCTTGGTGGACCATATATACCTAACGTGTTTGTTTGTTAGGTCATGTAAAGGTCCCGTGATTTGTGACAAGTTTTCTATGAAGCATCTATAGTATGCACACATACCTATAAAGCTTCTTAGTTCATGCAGGTTCCTTGGATTAGGCCATCCCTTTATTACCTCTAACTTTGATGGATCCATTTGGATGCCATCTTGAGAGATAATGTGACCTAAATACTAAATCTCTTGTAAGAAAAAATCACTTTTCTTTCGATTAATATAAAGTTTATTCTCTCGTAAAACTTGAAATATTACCTGGAGATGTTGCTTGTGGTGGTCTAATGAATTAGAGTAGATGATTATATCATCAAAGAACACTTCAGTAAAGGTTCGGTGAGTCCTGAATAGCTTCTCCATCAAGCGGTTAAATGTGACTGGTGCATTGGTCAAGCCAAAAGGCATGACAATGTACTAATAAAGACCAATCATAGTGCAAAATGCGGTCTTTACAATGTCTTGATCAACTATCCTTATTTGATGGTAGCCACATTTTAGGTCAATCCTACTGAAGTAGGTTGACCCCTATAGCTTATCAAATAGGTCTTCTACCCATGGAACGGAAACCTATTCTTGATAGTGATCCTATTTAGTGCTCTATAGTCATCACACATACGATATGTGCCATCTTTCTTTTGCACTAATAACACGGGTGAACAAAATGGAGATGAGCTAGGCCTAACCATGCCTTTCTCAACAAACTCATGCACTTGCCGCATAATCTCATCTTGTTGAGCTTGAGAAACTTGATAAGGAGGTTTATAAGGCGGTGAGCTTCCTGAAAGAAGTTCAATTGCATGGTCGTCATCCCCTCGTTTGGGAAGTATCTCACAAGGGATGTCGTCAATAAAAACATCTTGAGGAAATTGGATAACTCTAATTCCTTTTGATTGCTTATATCTTCTTTTGCTAAAACATTAGGTTCATTTTGAGAATATTTAACAAAAATCATGCACACAAAAATGTAGCTCTTTATTGACTTATTGAAAGCTTGCTTATGTACAATGGGTATGGTGTTACCCAACTCCTTAGCATCTATGTACTTATCTTTTTTCTTGAACCTAAAGTAGATTTTCCTTTCAGGGAATTTAACATTGGTAGCCATGCGACCAGACCATGGTGCCCCTAGGATTACATCCTCATGCCTGAGAGGAGAGATGAAGAAATCCTCCTTGTCCACATAGCTTTGGACATGGAGCCTCAATTTACCAATTAAGGGAGTGACTGAGGCTTCTTGCCCATTGAAAGCACCATCGGTAGGTAGGACATCTCCCATCTCATAGGCCTGGATACCTAGCTTGGTGGCTAACTCTGTGGATACAAAATTGTGAGTAGAACCAAGGTCAAAGAGAATGAAAGCATCATGTTTTCTTACCTTTCCCCAAGCATGATATAGAGGAGATCCTTTGTGATGAGCTTCCTCTTCTTGAATTTTGACCAAGGTAGCTCTATGAGGCTCATTACGTGTATTTTTTTGGGGGAAAGCATGATAGGTATGCCCTTGCTCCCCGCACTTGAAACAATGGTTATCTTTTCAATAATGCTCTAGCACTTTAGGAGAGAGTTTATTTTTGCCTATATAAACTCCCTTCTCCTTGGATCTGTTGTTGTTGGTGTTGCCTTTGGGAGACTTTTCGATGTTGTCCTTCCCCTTAAGCTCATTACGGTCCTTGTTTTCCGTGGGCTTAAGATTTCTCTTAGCCCCTTGTTGGAAGTTGATTCTTGAAGCCACCATGGTATGGTGCATGATCGTAGATATGGTGCGTGGCCTTTGGGGGTTAACATACTCCGCCATATCCTCTGTTAGACCCGCACAAAATTGTTGTTTTTTCTCTCCAAAATCCATCTTTTTGAAGACAGTGGCTTTAAGGTGTAAATCCCAAAACTTGTCTACATATTTGTGAATAGATTCGTAGGGAGAGAGCTTCAAGCTTCACCATTTGATGAGTACTTTGTCTTTTGCATCGGTAGCCAAAACTTTCTTCATGATGGAAGCTCTTAAAGCTTTCCATGTTCGTGGAGCTTCACCGTTTGCTCGTAGGCTAGACCGCCATTGCCTGGCGAACTTTTGAAAATGCATAGCTGCATGACGTAGCTTAGAGGACTCCATGAAGCCCTCATCTCCAAACTCCGCATCAAATTGTTGGATAAAGGCCAAGACTTTGTCTGTAGTACCAAAGTTTGATAAGCTACAAGGCTCTAGCCACTTTAGTATGATTGACCTTAAAAGTGGCTATCATCAAATAAGGATAGTGGATGAAGATATCCTAAAGACTGTGTTTTGTACAACGTTTGGTCTTTATGAATATCTAGTCATGCCTTTTGGCTTAATTAATGCATCAGCCACGTTCAATCGTCTAATGGAGAAAATCTTTAGACCCTATCGCAAATTCACTGGAGTGTTAATGATATAATCATCTACTCCAAGTCCTTGTAGGAACATAAGCAACATCTCCAAGTGATTTTTCAAGCATTGAGGGAGAACAAGCTTTTTCTCAACAAAAAAAAGCGAATTTTTCCTTCAAGAGATTCAATACTTAGGTCATATTATCTCTCAAGATAATATCCGAATGGATCCATCAAAGTTGGAGGTAATAAGAACATGGCCTAAACCAAGGAAACTACATAGGCTAAGAAGCTTTATTGGTATGTGTGCATACTATAGATGCTTCATAGCAAAATTCTCTCAAATAACAGGACCATTACATGACTTAACAAAGAAGAATGTTAAGTATTCATGGACTGTTAAGGAGAAAAATTATTTTAACATGCTCAAAGAGAAGCTTACCTCCCAACCAATCCTCATGCTTTCGGATCTCTCAAAGCCATTTGAGGTCCAATGTGATGCTTGTGGTGATTGCCTTCGAGCAGTCTTGCTTCAAGAAGGGCATGCCATAGCATATGAGAGCCGAAGGCTCAATACATATGAACGTGTCTTAGGCATTTATGAGAAAGAGCTTTTAGCTGTTCTACATGCCCTAGACACATAGAAGCACTATTTATTGGGGACTCCATTTACTCTACAAATCGACCACCAAAGTCTCAAGTACTTCATGACGCAAACCAAGCTTTCCGACAAACAATGAGGTAGGAAAATTTTCTTTCGCAATTTAATTTTCATATTTCTCACGTTGCTGGTAAGCACAATCAAATGGCCGATGCACTTTCATGAAGACCAAAAGTTAATGTGGTGTCTTTAGCTACTCACAATGATCTATCTTCTATGATAGATGAGTATGCTATTGACCCTGGCCTTAGCTACTCAAAGTTAATGTGGTGTCTTTAGCTACTCACAATGATCTATCTTCTATGATAGATGAGTATGCTACTGACCCTGACTATAGAGACATAATGTCAGCCCTTGCTTTGGGGAAGAAAGAGGAACCACTCACCTTGCATGATGGTTATCTTCTCCACCAAAATAGGCTATGTGTTACCCACTCCTTCATGGAGAAAGTCATGTATCAATCCCATGCTCCTCTCTATGCGGGGCATAGAGGCATTCAACCTACTCTTTGAGGAGTAGAGAGGTATTTCTATTGTCCTACCATGAACGTGGACATACACGAGTATGTTTCAAAATGCGTGGTATGCCAAAAGACCAAGTATGATAGAGGGAAGCAACCTAGATTACTCCAGTCATTGCCTATCCCAAATTCACCATGGGAGATTATATCCATGGATTTTATCTTTGGATAACCCAAGTCTATCCATGGGAATACGAGAATATAGACAATAGTTGACAGTTTCAGCAAGCAAGCACACTTTATTCCTGTCAAAAAGACTATTAAGGCACACCAAATGGAAACTCTCTTCATATCACAGATTTTCAAACACCATGGATTACCATCCATCGTGTCAGATAGAGATCCTAGAATGACCAGTAATTTTTGGAAAGGTCTCTTTAAAAGTCTAGGAGCAAGATTGAATTTCTCTTCGGCCTATCACCCACAAACGGATGGCCAAAGTGAGATAGCCAATCTTACGATGCTTGATCTACTAAAGAATTATGTTACCAAATTAGATCAACGCTCACAATGGGAAAAGTACTTACCTCTTGTAGAGTATGCGTACAATAATAATATACATACTACGGGAAAAGCACCTTTTAAAATAATTGAGGGAAGACCTAAAAGTCCCTTGCTACTTAAAGTACATGGGAAGATCTTCGCTGTTGCCGATGAGTATAGCCGTGACCTACAAGAATCTTTTCAAAATATTAAGGAGGCTATATCTATCTGTCAACTAAGGCAAAACGATGTTGCTGACAAGAACAAAAGAGCCTTAACATTCAAAAAAAATGATTGGGTCTTACTTAAGTTTCCTAAGGCTCGATTGAGGCAAAAGACGGGCAAAAATCCTATTGGCCATCAAAATTATTATGCTAAATTAGCAAAAAGATACTATGGTCCTTTTCAAATCTTGAAGCCAATCAATGAGATAGCTTATCAACTCAGGTTTCCCAACCATTGCCTCATACACAATGCATTTCATGTGAGCCTACTTAAGCCCTACAAAAGAGATCCACCAAGTGAACAAATTATTGAAGACCCTCCCGAGCTCGAAGATCAAGAAGAGGTGCTACAACCCAAAGCTATCCTTCGGCATGAAGACAAGGTACTATGACATGGTAAGATGATCCGATGGTATCTTATTAAGTTCAAAAATTATCCTTTTAAAGATGCTAGATGGATGCAAGGAATACAACATAATGATAGTATGAACCGCTTACAATGCTACAATAGAGTAAGCAAATGTACAAATTTCTTTTAAATGACCAATGTTTTTGTCTTTTAAGACTAGTTCTCTTTTTATTGTGCACAAATGCAAATAGTATGCATGCTTACAATCATGTTTGTGATGACGACCTCTCTCAAACATCGAGTAGAAGTTGTCACTCTACTTGGGAGAGTGAAATGGACTAAAGAGCAGACATGCTTGTGGCAGCTATATCTCCCAAGCACCAAATGGATTAGTCATCGATTTTGGAAAGATGTCGTAGGGTAAAAAGGGATCCTCTACTCGCTAAGCAAGATTGACTAATGACTGAGGGTTTATCTCTTCTACCTCATAGTCGAGGATGACTATGATTTCAAGAGAGAGGTAATGTCATAAAATCTAATATCTAACCAGCCCAAATGATTTTCTCATATTAAACTGATCATTTAATGTGGGAGAATAAACGGGAACAAGGGTTAGAATATAGACATGTGCTCACATATCTATCTCACCATGGGGCCAATGGTAAAGGGGTCAATGAGAGATGGTATGTCCAAGAGCAAGGCTACCCAATGGAGCTTAAAAGACCTTAGGGTTAGCTTTATTGAAGACCTCCAAAGGTTAGTGTTAAAAATTCTTTTGACCTTAGGTAATCTAGGGCTGAGCTTGAGGTGGAAACTTGGCCCAAGCTTGAGGTGCTTGTCGTGCTTGATGAGCTTGTTGACTAAGGTGCTTGAGGTGCTTGTCGTACTTTTTGACCAGGGAGCTTGAGATGCTTGTGGGAACATTAACCAAGCTTGAGGTGCTTTGTCATGCTTTTGTTGACTAAGGTTCTTGAGGATAAGGTGTCCCACAAAAGTCAACAACTATCCCTACAAGGAGGGGGGCGAGCCCTGCAAGAGGGGGCTAGAGAGAGAACACACACACCCTCACACAAGGCAAGCTTGGTACAAAGAAAGCAAAAAGTACACTTTTCAAGATCCTCCTCATGTTGCCCTCATGGTGTACCTAAAGCCTATTGGCTAGCCTCCCAAAGGGTCCAATGATAAATTAGTAGATTTAATTAATTATTTTTGCATTTATCAAGTCCTCTCTCTCAAAGAGGAAAGGGGGACACTTTTCCCAAGGCTAGCATGCTTGCTTGATATACATCCTACATGTGATTGGCCAATCTTGCAGAGGTCCAATGAGCTTCAAGCTTGAACTACAAGGGGGGCAAGACCAAAGCAAGAAGGGGGCGATCTTGGGGGGAATACTCTCCCACACACACTCACACACACTCTCATTGTGTGAAGTGCAAAGTGCAAGAGCTCCATCTCCTTCTCCAAGCTAATAGAGAAGTTGAGGGCCTACACCAACACTCTTGGCTATGGAATGCAAATCCAACCAAAATCCATGCTTCAATGCTTAATCTTGCCATCTTCTCCAATTTCATGACTATGCTATTATGTATGCTAGCAAGAAGAGTGATGATAACATACGACAAAGGGTTGCAATGGGTACAACCGATCTCAGATATTAAATTTCCTACGAGGGATACGTCCAATACAAATTCTCTATCTCCTATTGACTTTGCACGAGCAAAGAGAGAAAATTTGTACCTCCATTGTTTGTCAGATTCATATCACCAATGGTATCGCCCTCTACTCCAGGCAACACAATAGGGTGATGGTTAGATCCTAGGTCATCAAGTGGAATTTCCATAGTCATGAGATATTCCTCAATTGGATAATTTATCTGCTCACTTTAGTTATCAAGGACATATAAAATAAACGCTATTTATTTTTAGAGTTGGGCTAGATAACCTTTTAATAATATTTCTCTTTGGATGTGTTTCCAGTTCATTTTTTAGCATCAGTATTATTCTTTAAAAATATTATGCTGCTTATTTTGCTATGAGCAAGTACTAACTATGTTGCTGATATTAAGTTTTTGGGCTAGCATTACTAGTTCAAAACACAAAGAGTGAGCCGTTGGATGATAGCTTGGTCACATCTTAGGTCACCTTTGGCTATTCAAACTAGAGGCAATGTGTAGCAACATGAATGTAATGCCTTGAAAGATATATCTTTACTATCAAGACTCTAGGAGTGTGGGGCTTGATTTTTGCCTTGATCATATCTAGGATCACTTTTGGCTACTCAAGCTAGAAGTAATGTGCAGTCGTAAGGGCACATGGTTTCAAGAGAGGGATGTAGGTGCAATTTTTGTGTAGCCATGGTTGGGCACACTACAACATCCATTATATTATAAATTTTTAGATGTTTTAGGGATCCTATTACGTGAATCAAAGATACTCCAGAGAAGGCTATCTTCTTTAATAAAGAATATCGCTAGTTTTGGAATTTACTCCATATGTGGAGGCCAAATAACCCCATGGACATAGACACAACGTGCCAACATTTTGTTATGTGTCACATGCAATTCTAAATTCTCATCAAATCCTTTGACTACTTTGCATTGGTAAGATGCATACCAATTTTCAAAAGGAATTGCTTGAGAAGAGTGAGCAATAAGTTTTGCTCAGTTAGAGCATCTTGCTCGAGATAGGCACTACTATTAGTTGAGAAGAGTGAGCAATAAGTTTCTTAGAGAATCTCACTTGACATTAGGCTATTAGGAGGCGTTGTAGCACGACCTAATTGCAACCCACATAAAATTATCAAATCCGTGGATCGGAAACCCGGCTAGGGCATGGAAGCACGAGCATCAGATGAATAGAAATAGAGGATTCAAGAGATCACCTCTCCAATGTAAGTAGAGATTAGCCATGGCAAGACTAACTCTAAACCTACTGTAATCGCTAATCAATCAACTCCTACACACATCAAGTCCACCGAAGTCCGACTTACCATAGATTAGAAACCTTAAACACACTAATGATAAGCACACACTAATTACCACATGTCAATCATGGCACTTCATCAATAGCTACACACACGAGGTGAATGGTGCTAGAGTTTCATAAAACCTATCTACACACAAGCAAACAATAGGGCACACACACTAATTACCAAATTAAGACCCAACTTAATCAACCTCATTAGTGATGTTAAATATCACAAATTGAATGCTTAGAGAAGAATAGGAGTGGTTAATAGCAAGAAGTACATACTTCTCTCAAATCTAGAATAATGAGAGTGTAATACTACTCCATGACATAATGAAATGTAGAGAAGAAGTATACTAATGAGAAAATATGAATTAGATTAATCAAGAAGAGCTTACTCTAATTACAATGGTTAGCACTAGCCTCTCAAG
Source organism: Adiantum capillus-veneris (assembly GCF_014529385.1). Classification (NCBI taxonomy): domain Eukaryota; kingdom Viridiplantae; phylum Streptophyta; class Polypodiopsida; order Polypodiales; family Pteridaceae; genus Adiantum; species Adiantum capillus-veneris. The sequence continues at coordinate 138,571,313 of NC_140940.1, read as the reverse complement.
CATAAACATTAAGCTCAAAACTAGGCCATAGAGTTAACACGAGAGAGAGAGAGAGAGAGAGAGAGAGAGAGAGAGAGAGAGCTCTCAAAAGTGGATCCTCAAGAGTGGATACTCAATAATCAAGCCTCCTTGCATAAAGGCTTCCTTTTAAAGGCTTTCACCACAATCCCTTCTACTATGGGTTTAAGCTTGAGCCCTCTAAGCTAGCATATACAACTTTGGAACTCCAAGTGAGCCCATGACTTGTACAAGCTGAGTTGGAAATATTATTGTAGCATGTGTTAGCCGCTGCTAACATTCCCCCCTTCCTAATTTGGCGCACGTCCTTGTGTGCCGGTGAAGCAAGATACGGTGACATGGTAGAAAGCAAGTCCATGGAAGAAATGTTGAGCTGCGAAGCATAAGAATAAGTAATGAGCATCAAATTCTAACAAGAATAAATCATGAAATACAATGAACAATCATGCAAAGTGAATTTTTTGCTTCTAAAAGATGGGTGAATCATAGTCAAAAAGTAGACAACAAAAAACAAAAAAACACTTATACTATTGTGAAGATTAAACCACCTGAAATTTCAATTTTATGCATGAAACACAAGCAATCAATCATGACCCTAGGCTAATGCAAGATTATAAAACTACTAGCCCAAAAACTATGTGACCAATATTAATAAATCATTCAAGTCTATCATGTCTACGGGCTATAAAAAAGCTCCTAATCTATTAGTACATTGTCAAAGCTTTTTGAAGCTCATGGAAGTTTTGTTTTTGTCATTCACTGGAAAATTTAAAGCACAATACAAGGCTACCATCCCAAGGCAAGTCTAGGTGCGACTCTCTGCTCCTTGAACCCTCAAGAAGGTGTTCCAAAAGCCTACTAGCCTACCTAGCCGTCGCCTACCAAGGCGACGGCTAACCCCTATCAGCCCAAGGCATCGGTTTAGGGCCTTGACCAAGCGATCCAAGGTGATTCTCCTCGCCTGCCAAGTGTCAATAAGGCACTAGGCCTCACATGGATACAACATAACATAGAGATTTTCTTTTCATGTGTATAGTAGCATTTTTGCTACTTTTTCTTGACAGTTTTTTGCTTCATTGTTTCATTCTTTTTAGCACTTTTTTGTTTCTTCCAATATAAGATGCTAATGGCAATTGGACTAAAGGACTAAAGCCTAATTATATCCCTAGGTCATGTTAAAACTAAATGGAGTATTAAAACTATCACTAAGAGTCTAGGACTAACGAAAAATGAACCTACATTAACCTAAGCTCAAGGCAAATTACCTATGATTAGCACACATAAAACATAATTTTTTGATGAGTTAATATTCACAAAGCAAAGTGTTGAAACTTTAGTATGCATAGCTTTTGAACATGAAAGAACCATAGTTTAGAAGCAAAAATTACTTAAGCCAAGCATAGAGAATGGAGAGATGAACAAAAGAGCAAAATCATGGAAGGATTACACCTATTCATGCTCTCTTGAGCATCCTTGAGCAAGCATCCCCTTTGTAGAGAAGTCTCTTGATCTTTTTATTTGCAAAAGAAGCTTTTTGAAGCTAAGTGTAAACACAAGCTCCAAAGGCCAATTATTGAAAGCCAAATGCACACAAAAGCATAATGAAAACCTAAAGCTAGGGTCTTGCATACCCGAATTTGCCAAAGGGAAAAAAGTGCCTTTGGTTATGCACATGATGCTCTTTGTAGAAATTTATACATACATATCAACCATGAGAGATAAAAATGCTTCTACCTAAGCAAATTTAACAATTTTTACAATCTCTCATGCATGATTCAAAGTTGATTAATTTCTAGCTCACTTGAAATATGGAATTAAAACAAGCCAAGAGCTGAAAATAATGTAACTTTGATGAAATGAAGTGGCTCTCGATAGCCAAATTTTACAATTTAAAGCTTTTCAAAAAGTTGGCTAACAACTACCTCATGAAATTCTACAATTTTTAGAGCACATTATGATCTAGAGATGACTGCAACTTGATGAATGAAAATAAATGGCTCTCAATAGCCAAATTTGTACTTGAAAGTTCTCAAAAAATAGTCTACACTAGCTCGAATGAAATCATTTTCACTTTAGACCAAGCTATGAGCTAGCATGTATACAAGTTTTATCCAAATAATTGGAATGGCTCTAATTAGCCAATTTTTGCAATATTTTGCAATGATGACCCCCTTCTTGGATCAATGAAAGTACATTCTTGCCACATCCCTTCAAACAACTCAAATCATTATGCTTCTTAAGCATTTGGAAATTCAACACAAGCACTAAAAATGCATGATCATCCACAACCCCAAAAGTTTAATGCTCTCTCTTGGCCATTAAAACAAGCTCAATTCTAATGCTTTCCAATGATTGTTCATTCAAGTCGAGCATTAAAATGTACAAGCAATGTCAAGTTTAAGCACAAAGTCCTGACCAAGCAATCACAACTCATCGCTAGTGCAACTCTCACATGAAGCCCATATGCATGCCAAAAATGAAATTTTCTTCTACTACAGACAAAGTTCTCAATTTGGCAATGCAATAAGATCGTGCTCAATCATACCTCAAACTTTTTTAATGACCTTATGCAAATTTTACAATGGATGCATACACAATCGTAGCCCATATCCATGCTCTTTAATTAGCAAATACCACATTTATAGCAATTGATGGAAAGGACTATTTAGCTCTCGTGGTAATAAATACCCAATGAAGCTCATTCCTTAGTGCATGTTTGGCAGTCAAAGTAAGCACTAAAATTTAACATGATTAGTCACAGTACTAATTTTTTTATTATCATTTCATGGTCATTCATTCAAAATGGATGTTCAATTTTAACATCTTTGGAAGTTGGAGATGATTGAAACCTTGATGTAGGCTCTAACTAGCAAAGTATTATCAGTACAAAGAAGATAATGTCTACTCCTCACTCCGACATTGAATTCATAACTATACGAGGCAAAGCTAAGACACATTTTGAGAATTTCTGAGCTCAGGGCAAAGATCAAGGGTGGGAATACCCTCCTATCTATATTTTTTATTTTTATTTTTATTTTTCTATTTTATTTTTTACCAAGGCTTGATTGACGGTAGCGCAGATTGTGTGTGTGTGAGTGATGGACAGCTGGTGCGGGCTCAGGCTTGGAGTTGGAGATTGTGTGAGCAGATGGCGGCCAATGCGGGGTATATGGGGCCCGGGCAAGTTCGCGTGCAAGTTTACCTGCAGCAGCATTGCAAGTATTGAATGTATGAGTATATTCTCGTGATGGTGGGTTGAGTCTGGACAAGAGAGGGATAGAGAGAGAGTGAGAAGAAGAAGAGAGTTTTAGCGTCACAGGTAGCTACTGGCAAGTGCGTACCTCCTCCTGACTCGGTGCACATAACTACCTTCAATGGCTGGGACAACAAAAATTGCGGGGTCTGCGGTGGGACCAGCAAGCCACATCATTCATGTGTGTGCGCCATTATGGCAGCGAGTGGTGTGTGACACTGTGTGTTTGTAGTCAAAGGCGAGGTGGGTTCTGCACCTTTTGAGGCATTGAAAGCGGCTCAGCGAGTTTGCACTGATAGCGGCCTTTGCGAGCAGGGCGGGACCGTGAGGAGCAGCACGGGCAGCACTGTGTTTGTCTCGACGAGCTGTGCACAAGCCAAAGGCAGCCAGTGTAGCATGTGTGTGAGTGTCGTGTTGCGAGCCAAGTGGGAAAAGCATGTGTGTGTGAGTGTGGACGAAGCCGGCTTGGGCAGTCAATCCGAAAATGGGTGTGTGTGTGAGGAATTAGGGGCTTGTTCCCACGGCAGGCCATAGATCGTTAGGGGGACACTCTCATGCAATACGGAATGCACATATAGTCTCCATGCTTAACACCATCTTGACAAATTTGATCACATAATTTCATGTTCATGGCAATGAGACCTCACACATCAAAGATTCGGCAAAAAAGTGAATATTCTCATAAATTTCATTCGGTTATTCACTAGTACAAGTAATTAGCCATGCACCAAAATTTTGTATATATCAACATGTAGTATATCATTCGCCCCTTCAATTGAAATTTGCAATTCTAATTTCAAAACCAAATCAATTTATAATCGATTGGGAGATTTCCTCATGCTCGATTAATGTGCAATTTTTCTTTCAATTGCCACTTCAATCCAACTTATCAATCATTGCAACTCGCGTTACTCATACTGAGGCAGTCCGGGGTGGGCAACAAGAGAGGCGACCTCTAAACACCCCTCAAGGCTCCCGTGCTGCTCAATTGGGGCTGGGGCAACCACAAGCACAACACAACAACAAACCCACAGCCAAACCCAAACAAGATAGGGGCACCACCTAGTTATGGTATGCGAACTAGCACGCAAGAGAGATTTTGGCACAACCAAGAAGATGCACCACACAACACACACAAACAACCTCACACCAAGACACACACAAACTGGACCAGAGAGAGCTAGAGCAAAGGGAAGAGAGAGAGAAAAGGATCTTGCGTAATACCGTATTTGTGACTTGCAAATGGAGATGGTTCGTTATGATGCTATCGTAGAACTTGTATAAAACTCACTCAATGCTTAGTGATTGCTAAACATTGCCAAAACACACACACACTATCTTAGGGTGTGGGAGACCTCTCACCACAATACCCTCTTACAATGGATACAAAACTGGCAATGAAAAACACACTAAAACACTTTCTAAAATCAAGATCAACCGATAAAAACTCAAATACACAAGTCACCTTGAATTCACCAAACCGTATTGCACAAATGGAAGGACGAAGATTTGAACATCGAATCACGCCTTTGATGCACCAAACCTCAATTTATTGATGATGAAGGAGCATATACAATAGTTGTTTTGAGATTTGTGGAACTCACTCTCTCTCACTTGCAATGTGTAGCTCGAAGGCTTCTCTCACACCAAGAGTGAAGCTCACAAGTGGTTGCTACACCTAAGTCTCTCCTCACGCATAGAGTGTTGGGGTGCTATGTGAGATGTTGGAGGTTGTTTTACAAGAAGGAGAGGGGCCTATTTATAGGTTGGAGACCCCTCATAAAGATTATTGGAAATCCTAATTTACAAGCTAACAAATCAGGATTATGATTTTTTTGAATATCAAAACATTGCGGGTCTTCTTTGTCTGCTTGAGTCATGGGTGTGGGCTCAAAAGAGAGCATTATTGATGGTGAATAAGGTGAAAGTAGAGTTTTAAGGAAAAGGAGAGAGAGAGAGAGAGAGAGAGAGAGAGAGAGAGAGAGTTACTTTGTACATGTCTTGAGGTGAGGTGTCTTTTATGGTTAGGTCAATGCTATTTTGTGTTAGTATGTTAGTGGTTAGTGTTAGTAATCACTAGAAAGTTAATGTTACATTTACAATGGGTAGAATGAGGTGGTTGGTTGAAGTAAGATGGTTGAATGAAGTGAGCAAATCCTTGTGATGGTGAAGCTTGAAGAAGTTTTGGACTTACTTGTGTAGGTTCTCAAAATGACTATCGATCTTCTTCTTCGTCTTCCCTTCTTTACGCCACCGCCGCCAAGGGTGATTATCGTGATGAAAATGGTAATTCCGTTGATGAGATCTCTTGATTTGCAGAGGTTAAGCATGGTACACATGCTGAATTTATGTATATATATAAGGGTTAAGATGGAATTGTACTTTGGAGATAATAGAGAGAGGCATAGAGATGGTGTATGTACATGGAGAGCTCATATGAGAGCTATAGGAGTAAGTGGGGAGGTTAATGGTGAAGAAGGTGAGAGAAACCATTGAAGGTGCAGGTTTGAGTGAGGGACTGAGAGGAATGTGTGTGTGTGTGTGTGTGTGTGTGTGTGTGTGTGTGTGTGTGTAGAAGTGTGGAAAAAGGTGAGAGAAGACTATGGGCTACTTGTGAGAAAAGTGGGCAGACTGGGGTCCACTCAAAAAATCATAGCTCACCGCTGGTAGCTCCAAAAATCATGAAAAAAATTGAGGTGATTATTCAGAGCGTGGGCTACATTTTCTCTTTTGACCACCGCTCCAAATTCGGAGTGGAGATGGATATTAAAAATCCCACCAAAAGACCTATTTTTTATGCCTGCAAAAGTCTTTTAGTGGCCCCCTCCTTTGTTAAATTTGTACAATGCATCCAAGAGTGAGCCCCTCCTTTGTCATATTATAATACAAAGCATCCAAGTTACCCTTGACCCATGCATGGAAGAGGATTATTGGTGAATAAAGAAATATATACATGGTGGGACTAGTGTATGGACTATTCATGGACTTTAGCTCAATGAGCACATGGTGTTAGAATAATGAGTAAAAATAATAATAAAAATATGGAGGAGTTATGGATATGGAAAGATATTGGAATCATATGATATGGTCCCTCCTTGAATTATTTTGGGTGAAAGAGGAAAAGGTATGCAAGTAAATAATATAATAAACGTAACCAATGAGTAGAAATCAATTTTTTGTTTTCACGAGGGTGAGGGTGAAAATGTGGGAGTGATTTGTATAAAGGAAAAATATGAGGTTAGAGTATGTACATATTGGCAAAAAAATATAATTATGGTGTAAGAGGATGAAAGAAGGTGTACATAGGTTTAATAAAACACACACCTAAGTAGAAATATTTAAATAAAATACCAAAATAATAATAAAAAATCCCTATATTTAGGCCATATATACAATGAAAAATTTACACACAAAGAGGCCATAATATACTTTTATTTTTTTATTTTTTTGGCTCAACTAGCCCAGTGACTAGCTAGCTGAGGGTTTTTAAGAAGATATGGGAAAAGCCCCCTAACTCACACACGCCTATGTACAGTGAAATGGTAGGGATAGCCATAGCGTTTGGGTGAATTTGGTAGGGTGAAGTAACTTACTATGGCAATTATGGAGAGCCGAAAAACGGCTATCAATACCACTATCTATAAATACGCATATCAATTTGGTACAAAACATTGGTCAATTTAAACCCGATTTTTAATCATCGCAATTTTAATTGCTCATATCTCATGGCCCTAATCATCCAAATCCAATCGGATTTGTCATTTAGGTTTGCATAGCTACACAATTGATTACGGCACTTGCACATGCACAAATCACTGATTTTTTTAACATTTTCAATCAAATTGGCTCACCGATCATAATGGTAATTACATAATCATCTTCAATTGAGTACCATTTAAATCATCCAAAGCCAATCAATCTCATATACACCGATCTTTTAGGCCAAATTAATCATCATAATTGCTAATAAATACCAATTATTCATTCAAGCACGGGATTGCACATGCCATTGAGTAGGCATACACACCCATTTTTAGGCCAAAATTTTATGCAAAAATTACATCAATTCCACATTGCAATGCTCAAATTGCAAACTCAATCAAGCATAAGTGAATGCATACATACTCAATTGCAAACTCAATCAAGCATAAGTGAATGCATACATACTCAATTGCAAACTCAATCAAGCATAAGTGAATGCATACATACTCAATTTCTAAGAAATTAACACTATTTTGACCCAATCAAGCAATGCACACGCTCAAAAATTAAGCACAAATGATCAAATTCGGCTCATTTGGCAATGCATGTAGGCTTATACCTAATGATTGCACACACTTTTTATGATCGTTTCACAATCGAAAATAAATTAGGTGCCCTATTTGACCATCAACCATAGAAAATCAAGTGGTCTTGGATAGGCACACACGCTCAATTTTTGCCCAGATTTTTGAGAATTAGGCTTATCTAATGATTAAACTAGCTTAGCATACACATCAACTACATGGTCGCATACTCATAAATCATCAATTCCATCAATTTTTATGTATGCACACATTCAAGATTAGGTGCACACACACTTGAAATTTTGGACAGTTTCTTTCCCTTTTGGTGCATGCACACACATGAATTCTTGATGAGAATTAAGCATTATGTAGATACACACAAAGTTCATTAGTCACATTTTGACCATCAATTTCATTTCAAGTATATCAAATTAGGTGCAAAGTGTTGGTCATGATTTGAGTTACACACCTAATTTTAGTAAATATTTAGCACATTTAATCACATTAATCAATCAAGAATTGACATGAGAAAGTGAGTGCACTTACATCCTAATTACACTCCAAGCTATTCCTTTGCTCCACGCGAAGATCCATAGGAAATAGTTCCTCACTTATCATCACTCTTCTTGCTTAGCATAGCATAACAGCATAGTAATGAAGATGAAGAAGATGGCAAGCTTAAGCATTGAAGCATGGCTCTTGGTTGGATTTGCATAGCCAAGATTGTTGGTGTAAGCTCTCAACTTCTTAACAAGCTTAGAGAAGCAGATGGAGCTCTTGCACTTTGCACTTCACACAATGAGAGAGAGTATGTGTGTTTGTGTGGGAGAGTATACCCCCTCTCATGCTTGGTCCCCACCTCTCTCTCTCTCTCTCTCTCTCTCTCTCTCTCATATTAATTATATCATTTGGATATGTGTCCTCTCTTTTTTCTTTGAGAGAAAGAACTTAATTATTTATTTTTATGCATCTAAATTCTCATTGGACCCCTTTAAAGCCTATTCAATAGGATTCAAGCACATCATGAGGGCCACATGTGGCGGATTTTGACATGTGTCTTTTATGCTTCTTAAGTCATTTGGTTTGGATTGAACACTTCAAGCACTTACTCAATCAAGCATGGAAACCGTTTAAGCCTCTTGAGAGTTTATCTTTGAATTGAACACTTCAAGAACCTTAGTCATTTAAGCATAAAAATCACCTCAAGCCTTGGACAAGGTTTCCACAAACACTTTAAGTACTTTAATTAGCAAGCCGACAAGCACCTCATGCTTGGGTAGGATGCCCACCTCAAGGTCAACCCTAGCTTTCCTAAGGTCAAAGGACTTTTTAACACTAACTTTTGGAGGTCTTTAATGAAGCTAACCCTAAGGTCTTTTAAGCTCCATTAGATGCACGTTGCTCTTTGATAGACTACCTCCTTTTGGACCTCTATTGAAATGTAACCATCTCTCCTCTTGGTCCCTTGCTGAGGTAAATCTAGAAGCACTTATTGCACATTACTCTCTGGTAGACCATCTCCTTTTGGACCCCTATTGAGATGCAACCATTTCTCCTTTTGGTCCCCTACTGAGATAGGTCTAGAAACACATATCTATATCCTAACTCTTGTTCCCATATTAACTCTTTATCTTCCCATATTAAATGATCGGTTTAATATGAGAAAATCATTTGGTAAAGTTAGTTATTATATTTTATGAAAACTTCTTGCATTGTTTTCCTGGTTAACCTCTTGTATAAGCAAACTAGATTCAACATTAGAAATTATCAATTCACCTGCATGAATGGAGTTCCTTAAGGTTGTCCTAAATGTGTACCATGAATTAGGCTAGGTGATAAGTAAGAACATAGCTTTCACACCATCAACAAAAACAATTTTTTGAGCTACAAGTTGGTTGAAAGTAGTTTTGAACACATTCAAGTGAGAGTAGATTGAGGCACCTTCCTCCATCCTCCAATCAATAAGCTTATTAATCCAATAACATGTGAGGTGGAGAATTTTTTTCATACATGTCACCAATCCATTGTCATAGATCATAATCTCCACCTTCTACATCCTTCACGTTATAGTAAATATATTTTAATAAGGAGAGTCTGATGGTAGACTTTCACATCTCGTCTAACTCTTTATATAATCATTCTTCTTTATGCCACTCAAGTTTCTCACCCTTGACTTTGATAATAATAGATCTATTTCTTTTGCATTTTGTCTTTCCAACACGAGAAATTAGTATCATCCATCTTTTCTATGTTGAAATTTGTGTCCTCTTTGGTGCACATGATAACAAGAATGCAAGAAAGAGATTGTAGCCAACTAAAAGACCCATAAAACTAGTGCTCAATCAATGAGCACATAGACATAGTAAACAACCCACAATCTGGTCAATGAATGTACACAATTGTGCAAATACTGGCGTATAAACATGTTGCAACTATATGTTCAATGTCTAGACAACTTGTATCACTAATGCATCAAAGTGAGTTGTTGTACAGGCAATACAAACTCCACATATACATGGGTAGCCAAACACCCAACAATGACAAGATGAAGGTGAGGATGCATGTACGAGTAATGCACAAAAAGATGGTGCCATTGCCAATTGGGGTTTAGATGAAGGTGAGGAAACTGCTTGTGCATGATGCACTAAAAGATGGTGACCATGGCAAGGAAAATTAAGGGATAAACTAGTTTTGGGAGGACGCTCAAAGTGCTCTGTTTTAGATGAGGACCAATGTAGTCCTTGATCTCAATGGTGTTTTGTTGACCACTATGAGTACTAGGCTTAAGGGCCCCATACCTTCGTATTGGAAAGCAATTCATAGAAGTTGAGGTGTCAAAAGGGACTAAAGATTTTGAAGTTTATGTGTGGACATGTTGTGTGCTATCGAAGGCCAACAATATGGTGAAAGTGTGCTTGCCAAATCACGTTGACTTGATCGAGGATATCTTTGGATAGGATAACTGCTTGCAAAAAAATCAAGTTTACTAGATCGAGAGGGGTACCAAGGGGTGTCTATATATTCTACTAGAAGGTTGAGCAAGTTTTTTAAACGGGATCCATAGAGGCTACCAAGTGGTGGGGGTAAAAACACATATGCACAATGAGGTGCACCTTTGGTGGGTTATATGTATATTAAGAAGTAGATAGCATAAGCATCACAAGAAGACGTCTCCCTCCTTGGGAGCTCCTTGTGCTCATTGGCTATGGCACCACCCTATGGGGTTGTGTATGCACGTGTGGGCGCATACACAATCATGTGCACCATTGATGGGTTATATATATATGACGAAGTAGATAGAATTAGCATCACAAAAAGACGTCTCCCTCTTGGGGAGCTCCTTGTGCTCCTTAACTGTGGCACCACCCTATGGGGTTGTGTATGCATATGTGGGTGCTATTGATTTTTTTCATTGGTGCTACTAGCATCATTGTTCTAGTCAATGGTGCTCTTGGTTGGTGTTGTTCAAGGTTATGCCAGCATCTAATTCCTCTATGGGTAGTACATGCAAAAGTAGTGGTCAAGCTCTAAAGTGAGAGAAATTTTCCAAAAGTAGGGATTGATGGGAATGTGGCTCAAGAAAACATCATTTTTTGCTGCTTTTCGAAAGGACCATTGGCAAGACGAATGGTCGTCGAGGTCCATATAGCAGCCTCTTATTAGCATTGACTTGACAATAATGACAATTTTTACACCAATGTTGGACATCTACATGCATACTTGGCCAAACATATCCAGCTAGCAAAATCTTTTTGATTGTTAGAGCATGTGAAAAATGACCCCCACAAGCTTCTTCATGCAACCCTTTTAGTATTTGAAAAGTTTCATTAGTTGCATGGCCCACTCTTGTAAAAGCAAATTCCTTACTCTTTTGGTTTAAATCTCCCCATAACCAAAGAAATGAGCTTGCCTTCTTGATGAGCCTCCTTCTTTGTGCCTTTGTGAATCCTTTGGAAATTCTCCCTCCAAAATATAATTGACCCCAGGTGCTAAGCATTCCATACCTTGTGGTCCTTTCATTGTTGCAATTGCAATAATGATTTGCACCTCATTTTGCTTTTGTCTTCTTAAGGATATGATACAGCTGCGCTTCCTCAAGTTGGCCCAAAAGTTTCCAAATGAGAGAAACTTTGGATCTTAGCCTTTCATTCTTCCAAGCCCAAGAATCAAGAATTTGTTTCACAATGAGAAGAGCATCACCTTTTACCATAAGCCGTTGTAGCTTTTGGTATAAGCACATCTTCAACCCATGGATTACAGAATCATACTCTATATCGTTGTTGCTTGTTGATCCTTCTAAAGTCACTTGCCCCCCCCCCCCCCCCCCCCCCCCTCTCTTACTTTACCTGTTGTAGCTTTTTGAAAAGCACCATAAAAGGATAGAGCATATATTCAAAAGAAATTTGGGTGGTGGTGGAGAAAGTGACTTAACATTAGGCACTTTGATTATCTTCTCATGCATTCAATAGTAGGTAAATATGTCTGCCAACTGGGCTCTCACACTATCTTCTACCTTGAAGTTGTACTCATACCCCCGTAGTTCCATCAACAACTTTGTAATCCTTGTATTTAGTGTCACTGGTATGACACCCAAGCAAAAATTTCTTTGTATTAGTAAGGATAAAAAATGGCTTAGTTAAGAGATAAGACCTAAATTTTCTCGCTGCAAAAATGAGTGCAAGCATCATTAGATTGGCATCAATATACCCTTATATGGTGACATTTGCTACCCTACTAACAAAATACACTAACCTCATTCTACTACTATGTGGATATTGTTGAATGAACAATCTAGATTACACTATGCAGCATGTAGATTGTTTTACAATTTGTTAATCTATATGGTTCAATTTTTTAGTCCTCACTAAACTAGTACTTAATAGTTTGTGTGTGTGTGTGTGTGTGTGTGTGTGTGTGTGTGTGTGTTATAGATGGCTACTCAAGGAGATTGCATATCATATGTTCGACAAGATGCCCCGTTGCCATGTGTGCAAACATATGCAAATAACCCAACATTCATGTATTCTGACATGAGGCTTGGAAGGGTAAGTGATGCTTACATTGCATGTTTTACGTTAAATATTAACGCATACGAAACTTATGCTAAATAAGAGTTGTGGATTGTGTAGTCCTTGTCCACCATAGAGATAGCCAAGTGTCCATGGTGGCTAGACATGGTAAAGAACCATGTGTTGGATGAAGATTTGGAATTGTTCCAACAACGTAAAGCAGCTCTTTCCTTGACAACTACTACAAATAGTTCCCTGGAAGAGGAGATGACGACAACTTCTCAATTAGCAAACATCCGTTGCATCGGCATAATTTTAGACACTTCCAGCATCAAAGGGCAAGAAGCACTAGAGGCTCAAGGGCTCAAGGGAAAAAGATGACATAATCAATGAAACATTGGAACCTACAAGAATGTAGATGCCTTTGCTTTGTCTAATTTGGTCCATGGGGTGTTGTTCTTTTTGGTACATTTTCTTAAGTTTGAAAGCTTTGATTTGTAGCCATTATTCAACATGTTTGTTGAAGATCTTGTTTATATTATTGAATATCCCCAACAAGCAGAGAAAATGGGGCTTGAGGTGTTAGAGACCTTCAATGTAGTTTGTAGCCAAGGTATTGTGAAGGGCACTCAATCGACGGACTTGTGCATAGACCTCATATTTGTAGATTTTCCATCTAACATGGTTGTCAAGGGATGCTTTCCAATAAAGTTTCCTTCTGGAATAAGATAGGGGTTAACATATATGATGCCATGTTCTAGCTTACAAACTTGTGCTTGAGTGATAAGAGGTTTTGTATTTGTTTGCACACCTTGGAGGAAGTGGTGAAAGTCGAGTAATCTGGCATGCAAAAAAGCTTTATGGTATATCACCGTCAAGTCTTGTCATGCACACCACCTTACAGGAAGAGGTTGGGGCCCATTGTCACATGGGTTTAAGTAAATTAATTAGCTTGCATTAGAATGTAGTGTGACATCCTATTTTTTAATGACATGTATGATGTTAAGGTTTCTATTTAAATAGGTAAACTATACAATCCTATCTGCTTTTGTCTCTTATACACATCATGATCATGTCTACCGAAATTGAACCTTGGTGGTGACCTCTAGTTTGGACAAGACCTTATCTTTGACATGTGAGTTGACTCTATCATTTACTTGCTTATATGTTTAATCTATCATTTGTTGTTTATATCTATGTATGCTAATCAAGTAAAATGTGCATTCCATGTCAGAGTACCATTGAAGATCTAGTAAAGAGGAAAGGAAAGCCATGGAGAGGTGATTGTCAAAGAGGTTAAAAGCTTGTGAAGTATATTATTGCACTTTTCAGCCATCCACAAGATACAATCCTTGACATATTTGCTTGCACGAGTTACTTGGCTTGGCACCTAGCTTCATGGATAGACATGTCATTATGTTTGAGAGGAGAATGTGTATCATTTTGCAGATGCAATGATTTAAAAGGGTCTCAATGTAGTAAAAGGTTTTGTTGTTTTTCCAAGTGATTGTGGTCAAACTCAGACTCACTCACAATGTTTTGTACTTATCTACAAAACTATCCTTCTTTTTTGTTTGTAGAAGAAGGGTTGAATTTGGCATATCAGTGTTTGATGGTTATATAGTTGGTCAACCTTGTCTGGCTATTGGGACTGATTGCCAATTTACTGTATGATTTTGCTATCATAGTGGTGTTTATTTTGGTTGGTTCTATTGTCATGGTTGTGAAGGTTGTTCTTCTTAATTATGACCATGGCTACGCTTGTTATGATCAGTTTATATTTTATTCAACTAGTTTTCAATTTTTCTTGGATAATGCTATGTGTGTTTTTTCTACACGAAATGCAAAGGAATCTTCAGCTATAGGAAACACCCTTGCCAGTAGAAGTCAGATCTACATAGATCTTAATGGAGCTTTTGTGAGGCTTCTCTACTTTACCCATGTCATTTCTTTTGACTTCTTCTCCTACTCTTCTTTTGTTGTAAAAAGTGTTTTCACGGTTGCATCCATCTCTTTGATCTTGTCCAGGTGTTGTTGATTAGTCTCTTGCAAGCCCTTGATTTGTTATGTCTCTTGCAAGCCCTTGATTTGTTATTGGGACTAACTGTGCACGTTATTGTACTCTTCTAAATATGCTTCTATTATCTCAACATGAGCAGTCATGTTAAATTGTGTCTTTTGTAGGTCTTGAATGCACCTTTGCCAGGCTTACACTTCATTCTTCATCTTTTCTATGATGTAGTGGGCAAAGTTGGCATAGTCTTCAATGTCTTTCATAGGAGCCATCTGATAAGTATTGGCCTCTAAGTATTGGTCTCTTCCTACCTTCTCAAACTTTTCACCTTTTGGTTTTTGTTGTCTTTTTGGCCTTGACCTTGTGTGAGGGTGCATTAGCGGGGGGAGAGAGAGAGAGAGAGAGAGAGAGAGAGAGAGAGAGAGAGGGGGGGGGGGGGGGGGGGGGGGGGGGGAGAGAACACAGGATGTGGGTGGAGCAACATTATCTAGAAAGAATAAGGTGTGTACAAGTGATGGGTGTCCGAATGCCTCTAGCACACCGCCTTTACCCCAATAATCTCCCACTTAAAGGCGAATGTGCCGATAAGTGATACTACTATAGGACCTAGTAGTCTATACAATAGATATAGGGAGGAATCTTGTCTCAACCTATGCCCACTGGCTCTCTCAAAGTTGATGCATGCCATCGTATAGGCTCTAGCAGTATCTAGAGGCGTATATCCGTGCTAGAATCAGTATGCATACCCTACAAGTATCATGTTATAACCTGCACTGCTCGATGATGCATCATGCTACTATCAATCATCGCTCAGCTAAAAATCCCAACTGCAAACACTCCCACTGTAGGTGCTATATCAGGTCTCAACACTAAGAGGTCATACATGAGAGTCCAAAATACTGATGACAAACGTGTAATCTTTGCCAGCATATCCATGCTTAATGTGTAGTGACCTATGTCAACCTATACGTAGTAGGTATTTCAGCCCTCATTGCATCGCCACCAAAATTAGTCACAGATGGGTACGTCAAGCGTGACGCCGAGGTAAGTATCACTCCCTCATTGTCCATAGGGACTATATCCACATGTCCTGGCATCACCATACAGCCTCTAACATGAGCATGTCAAACAACTCCATATCACTCATCGCCATGGTAGGAGGCATATCTTTCCTAAGAGGATCAATCTGCTATGTCTCGCTAGAGCATGGATGTTCAAACTCTAAATCCACAGATATGGCATGCACAGTAATCTAGAGCTCATCAGTGAAAGATATGTGTCTAGTCTCTCACTTACATGATTGTAATGTAATTGAGACTATGCCATCTTGCACCTCAAATACATGCATAGGGCAGACCAAGCCAATCTTGGCTTTTCTTGCAATGACTAGCGATCCGCAATGCATCCAAAAATATTGCTCTCTATGCAATACCTAACATCCACTATCTCTCAATTGTCTCATCGAGATCAAACTATGTGCAATCTTAGGAGCATAATGCATATGTCATAGCATATAAGATGCACCATTGGGTAAACAAGCATACATCTCTTGAACCCTCTATGTCGTATGTTGATGCATCAACTAGATACACACAACCAAGGCTCCCACTAGCAAAAATGTTAAACCACTCACGACACGATGTGACATGGAATGTTGCATATTCATCTAGCAACTATCAAGAGTAAGCGGCATCTCTATCAAACATAAAAACAAGAGGAACACTAGAGGAAAATATAACATCACCGTCACTAGGATATAATGCCACCTCTCTAGTCTGTGTCAAAACCGTCATCTTTGCATTATGTATACATTTGCGCAATGTGCATAAACCAGTGTCGAAGAGAAGTACACCAAAATTGGAACAAAAGGAGCCCCCTAGGGGGGAGAAAACACTCTCAAAAGAGTTCATCAGCACTCGTAGTGCTTGAGCGCATCAATGCATAAAATCTCTCACATTACTGTAACCACACAGTGCTATGCAATTGTCACACTGATGCAAGTCTCAACTACCAAAAGTACATGGAGCCTGTAACCAGTGACTACCTATAAACTCTATGCAGTAGACTCACGATTGAAATATTCATTGATAGAAAATAGTGCATACCATAAGTCTTCATGTGGCCTCTGCGAACATACACAAATCTCACTCTTTCAAAATGGATACACCAATCCGTGTCCAAAACAACCATATGCCCGTCAATGTGGGAGTAAAGTTGACCTCAATAAGAGAGTCTCACCATCTCAATCCAATGGCTGCAAATGCATCAAAAGAGTTTATGGCAATGAAGCCAAAACTATGTCAGAAAATCTAAGAAAATTTGGGCAGAGTCTCCCCTGCAAAATGAGAAAAATCTCAATGCAAATCTCAACCATAAACAACATCAAAGATTTAAGAGTGGGAGAAGCTCTGGACCACCATAAAGTGACCAAAATCTATCAATCAAAGATATGGCAAAGTGGGAGTAAACTCCACTACAATCTCCAAAAGAGGACTCAAAACCATAAAACACAATACTATTCAATGCCAAAGATTAATGCCAAGATGGCTCCACAATGTGCATACAATGGCAATTCACATTCACCGTACATAAACGGAGTGACCCCTATCACTATGTCAAGGAGGTTATCTTTTGTCAGCACATAAGGGCCAAGCTGATATCACCAGCTAAGAGTCTCTCCCTGACATAGTGATAATGCATCTCAAATGTGCTTTGTGCAATTTTAAAAGACTAGGTTCCTCGCAACTGCAAATGCATTTTGACTGTGAGTGTAGATTGAGAGTGTCAGATTCTTTTCCAACTCCCAAATCAGCCATATGGCATCTAAGCCACACACATCAATCGTAGATGTGAAAGCTCCCCTTTGTACTTAGATTTAGAACTAGAGGTGGCCATAGTAGGTTGCTTCTTGCTCAACCTAGATATGCATGAATTGTCAAGCATGAAACAAAAACCACTTGTCGACACTCATGTGTCATATCAACCAGCCCAATTTGAATAAGAAAAAGCATGTAAATCTAGTGACAATCATTTCGCCTTGGAATAGAAGAATCCAAGATGTATATAGAGAAACTCAAGCAAATTGCCTACAAGCTGAATATCTAGCCTCGTAATGCATACATAAATGAGGAAATCAATGTTATGGATAAAAGACATGTACATTTATTACTCAAGTGCTCATTACTGTTGGGACGTAGGCCAGGTGGCCGTGGGAAACCACCCTTACTCATTTTCTTTCCTAATCAATATAGGGAGAGAAAGTGAGAGATTTGACCATTCTCTCACTTTCCTCTCCACTAACCCAAACAGACTGTGCTTCATCCCCTTCCCGAATTCTCTTCTCCCCTCTCTTGCATGCTTCCCTCTCTTGCACACTCTACAATAGCGCCTCGTCAATTGGTATTAGAGCTACATCTAGGCGATGTTGGCAGTCTCTCAGCAACAACGGAGCTCAGCGCTTTGCGGCACTAGATCAGAGTGATTCGGGGTGGATTTGGCATGGATCGGGTGAGATCGCAGATCTTGGATTCTCTTGCATGCGCAGTCCCTCTTGAGAAGAAGGGAGAATCTTTGAGAGAAGCCATGGCATCTCTTAGAGACAATGATTATGAAAAAAACAAAAAAACAAACAAAGCTTTGTATTTTGCTTTAAAATTGAATTACAATGTTTGATTTTGGAAAAGCTTAGCTTGAAAGCAAAAAGGAAAGTAAGCTTGGAAGCAAAAGAGGATTTTTTTGGAGGTCTGCTTGTGTACATGTCTACAGAAATGGAAGCTGGTGAATTTTTTTTGCCTTGAAGTTAACCTTAGGCTTTTGAAAAGCTTGGAAGCCATTTCCTAACAAAGGAAAAGGCTTCAAGAGGGCAACAAATCAAGCAAGAAAGAAAGTGTATGTGTGATGCGCACACACACACACATTCACAGAGGTTTTTGACAGTAAACATAGAAGTGAAGCCAATATTTTTTTGAAGAATAGTGTGTACAAGAGTTTTTTCATACACTTGGGCAGGAGTGTGAAGAGCCGATTCCAGAGAGAGATAGAGAGCCAGTGAGAGGTAGAGAGAGAGCGTGCCTCTTATGGTGCTCACTCACGCACATAGGCAAGCATGTGTAGGTACCTGCGAGTAAGCCTAGACATCACCTTACATCGGCCTGATTTCGTTGATTTTTTCGATGATTTTTCTCCCTCTTCTCGACTTTGGTTTTCAGCAACCCGACATCGGTTTCGACATCGATCTTGCCATTTTTTCTCGGTGTCTCGGCTTTCTTCTCTATGACATCAAGCATTGACGGTCGGCTTGGCGCATCGATTTTTGACATGGATCTACGGCTATTCAGCTAGCCACTTTCATTTGGCCCGTTCGGCAGTGGGAAGCAACATCGACATCGGCGATTAGAGTCGTTTCGACACTTATTCTCATGTTTTAGATCGGCTCGACATTACTTCCATTACAGGTGGATTTTCGACATCCGACCCGACATTCGGTTTCATGCGGATGAATTTTTCTCACGATCAACATCTGTGCTTGCCACACGCATGGGTTAGGTTCCTCTACCATAGAGGAGTGACACTCGGCATCGGTACCAAGCGCACCAATCACGCTCTGCGACATGATTTTTGACTACAAAACTTTTGGCGGCTATTTGACTAGCATATTTTTTTTCTGGCGAAAAATTGGCACATAGCGACACCGACACGCAGGCTACAGGTTATCGGGGGCTTTTCAGTCAATTTACATACAGATTCTCTAAGTTTCTAGACACAACGCTTTCACAGGCGATTTAGCAGTCTTTTTGACAACAGTTTCTTTGTGGAAAAATGCATTTTTATGTGAGCACAACTAGTGCTATTGAGCTCTTTTGAGAGCAGATATCCCTGCAGGGATCACTTTTACTGCATGCAACAATTCTTGGTGCTTGTTTGAGCGCGGTTCACTCATGTACGTTGAGTTGCAGACACTACCCATTGTACTACGTGTGGAGCCATTTTTTGGCTAGTTTGGCAGTTTTTCTTGGCCAATTCCGAGACTCGGACCAGAAGAGCCCTTTTTGAGACTATGGCTAGTACATTTGTGCCTGCATTAGCCTTTGGAGGGTCGATAGCATGAAGTTTTCTTTGAGATTGTCGAGATGCCTTCGGTGATACAAATAGCTAGAGTTCCCCACTTTCGGTACCCTCGCCATAGGAAATGTATGTAGACGGTTTCATATGCTGTTGACGTCGAGTTGGCGATCACATTGGCAGTGAAAGTATCAATTTTTAATGCCCAGTTAGTGCAGTTGGCACATTTATGCGTATTTTGAATTGAGTTTTGACTCCTCATACAAAGGAGACTTTGCCAGATTTCCTTCCCACGAGTTGTGACTTTCATTGTTGGCACCCTCGAGCCTATTTTGGTTGATATTTTACTCCCAATACAAAGGTTACTCTGCCCAAATTTTTGCAGCTTCTCGCCATAGTTTGGCACCTCTCAAAACCTCTTGTCAGTGATGGCTTCTTCTTCAAAAAAGGAGGATTATTTCATTCGCAAGTTTGATGGTAGCAACTTCACCATGTAGAAAGAGCACATAAAAGATGTTTTGACAAACAAAGGCCTATCAGAACCGTTGAAAGAGAGTGCAGAGGATGATGACTATATGCAAGCTCAATGGGAGTTTTTGGATGCAAGAGCCATGGCTATGATACGTCAACATCTAGCCGAGTCAGTGTTCTTCACTATCAGGAAGGCAATAACCAAGGAACTTTGGGATAGCTTATGGTCAGCATGGGAGAGTAAAAGTGCATCCAACAAATTTTTTCTCATGAAAAATCTTATGAAGCTCAACATGAAAGAAGGTAGCACAGTTTCTGGTCACTTAAATGAGTTCAGCTCCTTGTTCAGTCAGTTGACATCTCAGGGCTTTAAGGAGTTTGACAACGAACTCAAGTCTATATTCTTGTATTGCTCTCTACCCAGTTCATGGGACATCTTTTGCACAACCATTAGCAATTTGGCTCTAGATGACAAGTTAGTGTTCAATGATGTCACAAATCTGTTGCTCACTTAAGAAATTCGACGTAAATCTCTCGACGGTGCTAGTCATGGAGATGCATATATGGCTGCCAGTTCAACAAAGGAAAGAGGTCGTGACATGAACAAATACAAAAGCAAAAGTAGAGAGCGAAATCCTCATAGT
This sequence comes from Adiantum capillus-veneris, assembly GCF_014529385.1. Classification (NCBI taxonomy): domain Eukaryota; kingdom Viridiplantae; phylum Streptophyta; class Polypodiopsida; order Polypodiales; family Pteridaceae; genus Adiantum; species Adiantum capillus-veneris. Next base: position 138,550,557 of record NC_140940.1, on the reverse strand, counting down.
CCTAGCAGACACCGGAACTGGGGCACTACTTTTGGGTTGCAGAATGTCAGACATGTGCCAAGCTTACAAGAGCTTGCTTTCTATAGGGCAATTGGATGATCTTGGCTACACTACAATTTTTGGTAATCATTCTTGGTTGATCCAAAAGAACAACCTTGTCATGATGAAAGGTCGTAAAAACGGATCCTTGTACTCTATGTTTGTTTTGAGTGTCAACAAACACTCTTTCTATGTTTTCGAGCTGCCATCTACTGAGTTGTGGCATAGCCGGCTAGGGCATATTAGCCAAAAGGGAATGAAAACACTTCAGTGTTTTAGCTACTTACCTATGTTAGATTACACGGACTTTCCATTGTGTGAGCATTGTCTATACGGCAAACATACTAGGTTCACATCTTCACCGTTGAACAAGAAACTAGGTGAACCCCTAGATTTAGTGCACAGTGATTTGTATGGCCCAATGCCACATAAAACTCTATTGTGGGCAAAATAATCTCTCACATTCATAGATGATTCTACCAGAAAGGTGTGGGTGTATCTCCTTAAGCGTAAGAAAGAGGTCTTTTCTACGTTTTGGAAACTTTTCGCTATGGTTGAGAACCAATTGGGAAAAAAGCTCAAAACTTTTTGAACGGACAATGGTGGAGAATACGTCTCCATGGAGTTTAAGGATTTTTGTAATCAAAGAGGCATTCATCAATAGTTTATTGCTCCATACACACCTGCACAAAATGGGATAGCTGAAAGAATGAATCGCACGATTCAAGAGCAAGTTATTTCTATGATGTCTATGGAAAAGCTTACTCTAGAATTTTGGGAGGAAGCTGTTCTAACAACAGTGTACATCATCAACAAGTCACCTAGTTCTCCTTTGAATTTCAAAACTCCATAGGAATTATGGACTGGGAAAACGCCAAGCTATGAGAATTTACGTATATTTGGATGTGAGACATATGCACATGTGCCCAAAGAAATTCATTGCAAGTTAGATCCCAGATCACACAAATGCATTTTTATCGGCTATGGTGTAAATGGAGAGATGGGCTATCATCTCTGGCACCCAGAATCCAACAAATTCATTCGTAGCTCACAGTGATTTTCAAAGCATCAAAAATGCACAAGAAGCCCATTAAAGAAGTTGAATATAGACACGTTTGTTGTAAGGATGTAGCCTTCGAACCAACTCAGTTCATTAGTGTTGCACCTAATCCTCAAGTGCAAGATATCACGTGCGCCCAAACAGCTTGAGCCGGGTATACACCACATTTTGGTCACTGACAATGGAGAGCCAACCTACTACAAAGAAGCTATACAAATGGATGATAGCGTTAAGTGGGAGCAGGCTGTGCAATCAAAATACAATTCCATTGTGGCTAATGAGACATGGGATTTGGTTGAATTACCAAAAGGAAAATTTGCTTTAGCTTTCAAGTGGGTATACAAGAAGAAGTATACAGCGGAATATTTCGAGCCTAGGTACAAGGCTCATCTAGTTGCCAAGGGTTTCAAGCAAGAAAAAGGTGTGGATTTCGATGAGATTTTCTCTCAACTACACTTCACATTGTGCTTGGCTTGGTTGCTATCCAGGACATGAAACTTGTCCAAATGGACGTGAACACAGCATTTCTTCACAAGGATGATGAAGATGTCTACATGAAACAACCAGAGGGTTTCGTATATGAAACCCAAAATCCAACAAGGGCAAAATTGGCTTGTAGACTTAAAAAGGCACTCTATGGCCTCAAGCAAGGTTCAAGGCAGTGGTATCAAAAATTCGACAAATTCATGCAGTCTCAGGGTTACATAAGAAGTCAAGAGAATCATTGCTTATACACAAAGAGGTCGAATGATGATTCTTTAATTATCTTGACCTTGTATGTAGATGATATGCTTATCGTAGGCATATCAATTGATGAGATCAATCAATTGAAAAAGATGCTAAGCACTCAGTTTTCCATGAAAGATTTGGGAAATTCCAATCACTTTCTTTATATGCGCATCAAGAGAGACAACGTGGAATTCTTGAATTATCTCAAGAAAAGTACATCCTCAAAGATTCGCAACGTTTTAGTATGCATGGGGGGAAGTCACTTAGTACCCCAATGCAAGCATACTCCAAACTTAGCAAGGAAGATTCTCCCAAGAGAGTTGCTGAGAAAGAGGAAATGGAAAAAGTGTCATATTCTTCAGCAATTGGCAGTTTGATGTACACTATGGTAGCCACAAGACCAGACATTACACATGCAGTGGGAGTGGTTAGTAGGTACATGGCAAACCCTGGCAAGAAACATTGGGAAGCAATGAAGAAAATCCTCAGATACTTAAAGGGTATAGCTAGCATGTGTTTACGCTTTGAAAACAGAGATGCATCTATTGTAGGTTACACGGATGCGGATTATCCGGATTGTGTGGATCATAGAAGATCCACATCTGGCTATGTGTTCATGTCTTCTGGAGCAGCTATCTCTTGGAGTCTTGGAGATCGTGTCTCCAAGACTGCACGTCTTTGTCTACCATTGAGAAAGAATATGTTGCTGCGTCTGACGCAAGCAAGGAAGCCATATGGTTAGCTCATCTAGTGGGAGATTTGGGCATTCATGAGGTTCCAATACTGCATTGTGATAGTCAGAGTGCCATTGATTTGGCAAAGAATCCATTGCTTTTTAGTTGCCCTTACTGTGGCGGCCACAGGGCTAACAAGTCGGGTGTAGAGCAACTAGGCATTTCGCGTTTCATTCAAAGTCAAAACACATAGAGGTCAGATACCATGTCATACGAGATGCATTGGTGGTTGGCAAGTGCATCGAGCTTGTCAAGATTCACACTGATGACAACCCCACAAATGCTCTCACGAAGAGCCTAGCCTCGGAGCAATTTACACATTGCATAGAACTTATGGGTGTAGGATGAAGCGTAGGTGATGCTTCATCAACTTTGTATAGACTAACTATACTGATGCCACTATTGGCCACCATGATTTTCAAGTGGGAGGTTGTTGGGATGTAGGCAAGGTGGCCGTGGGAAACCACCCTTACTCATTTTCTTTCCTAATCAATATAGGGAGAGAAAGTGAGAGAGTTGACCATTCTCTCACTTTCCTCTCCACTAATCCAAACAGGCTGTGCTTCATCCCCTTCCCCGATTCTCTCCTCCCCTCTCTTGCATGCTTCCCTCTCTTGTGCACTCCGCATTAGCGCCCCATCAATTACAAGCTATGGTCATTTGTGTTGGCCAACCGGTGTGTATTCATTTTGAGCATCGAAGAATCTATAATTAAAATACGTGCAAGAGGGAAATACTCACTCTTGCATGGGGGAGATTGCACCCAGTGCTCATTCTTCTCTTCTCTTCTCTCCTATACCTTCTTTCTCTCACCAAACTCTCCCTCATCCAGTTCTAGTATGACCGTTTATGTATATGCTACTCATAGTGCGATCAAATGCTATATATACCAATTACCCTCTATAAGTAGTTAATCTCTCTATGATGCAATTTATATAGCTATATCTAGCTATGAATCATATACAAATCAAGCATAAACATTTAATGCCAGTGATAAGACATAACATTAAAAATTAGGAAAAGGAGAAAGAAAAATAGTGCAACACTTAGCTTTGATTGCTAAAGTTCTCCATATCCATTATTGCCACAACTCCAAGTGCATAACCTTGGCTCTAATACCACTACTACAAACGGAAGGGGGAAGACCTTGCAAAATATACAAATAGTATATAATTGATGGTAAATTCAACAGATCTACATACCTGCACAATCGTGTACGCAAGGAATCCATAGCAAGTCTGGCACGAGAGAGACAAAGGGCAAGAGAGAGAGAGAGAGAGCACGTGCAGATGCGCCTCCTAGAGCAGAGTGCCACATCGGCATGGCAAGAGAGAAGAGAAGAAACACACGAGCAATGGGTGCAATCTCCCCCCGTGCAAGAGTGAGTATTTCCCTCTTGCACGTATTTTAATTATAGATTCTTCAATGCTCAAAATAAATACACATTGACCGGCCGACACAAATGACCATAGCTCGTAATGAGCACGTGAGTAATAAATGTACATATCCCTTATCCATAACAATCAATAACTATCTGGTAGAGGATAACATCTACATGATCACGACTATCGTGCCCATAACATATACACTTAACTTTAGACCTGTTTTCATAGGAGTGCCAATTGGTTTGCAATCATCAAGTCCAAATATGCTTAGAAAAGTTTGCACATGCTTTGTCTAACATAATGCAATACCCTCACACTGCTTGGGCTCAATGCCCAAATACTGATGCAAAAGCCCCAAATCTCACGTCTCAAATGTGGAATTCAAATTAGACTTAAATTCAACATATATGTTTCAATTGGACCAATGAGTAATAAATAATCCACATGTACACAACAATGATAAGATATGCATTGTCTACATGTTTTACATACAAAGAACTCTCATTTGGACGAATGAGTAATAAATAATCCACATACACAACAATGATAAGATATGCATTATCTACATGTTTCACATGCAAAGAACTCTCAGTTGGACTATTTAATGAGAAATTGTGCAATCACATGATCATGCATCTTCTCGTATTAAGCACAAGAAGATTGATTTAAATCATCCAATGCTTTATCACATATGTACGCTTTCTTTTCTTGTTCTTTCTTGGCAACCTTTCAAAACATCTTAAGTGTATAAGTGAAGGGTGAGTTTAGGAAATAAATAGACCATGAAAGTGGAAGTCAAAAGACTTTTTGTGTCAATATAAAGAAGAGATGGCTGAGTGCACATTCATACATTTGTGTTTTCCTTTGGCTTACTTTCCTTTGGAGTTTTCTTCTTTTTTAGAGTGTCCTTGCATTGCATAGGTGGCAAATATAATTTTTTTGAATTTATTAGGTATACCATTGAAAAGAGGCAACAAGGTATCAAAAATTTCATGTGGCCTATGGGTGTCTCTTTAGGACATGACAAAAACTGCATCTTCCACAAAACAACATCTTGAGAATTTAAGATACATTTTGCATGCAAATGATATGACCTGTAATCTTGCTCACAACACTCTTATCAACAAAGATGCATTGATAGCCTTATCATTCAGTTTCTTGTGTTGTTTGTTAACCCTCACGGCTCACGGACACCCTATTACCTACGACGGACGTTGTAACCTACGGCGGACATTGTATTATTTATTTGGTAGAGTCAGGTACCGGGCTTGTCGGTCCAATAGGAAAAGGGTAAGAGTGATCACCGATGAGAGGCGCACTCTAACTGGAACATTCAAGGGATTAGTTGGCTAAGCATGGGCGCCCAAGTGTGAATGGGGCGAGCTCATATAAAGTCAACAAAACCTAAAATTCACTCATTCTCTCATTTGTGCAATTGAAGAGTGCTCTTGCTCCATCTCCTTCTTCTTCTTCTTCATCTCTTTGTGTGTGTGAGAGAGAGAGAGAGAGAGTGAGAGAGGGAGAGAGGGAGTGTGTGGGCGATTGAGCATTACGAAGGCACAACGGCGATGAAGCGGTTGAGCGCGGCGTAGCGGCGTCTCCTTCTTCTTCGCGGCGAGGAATCCTCCACGAAGCAAGCGTAGAGCGGTGAGTGACACACCATCGCCTTCTTTGAGCTTACTAGTTTAGGCTTGTTGTGTGCTTGCACACAACAAGCCTAAACTAGTAAGCTCAAAGAAGGCGATGGTGTGTCACTCACCGCTCTACGCTTGCTTCGTGGAGGATTCCTCGCCGCGAAGAAGAAGGAGACGCCGCTACGCCGCGCTCAACCGCTTCATCGCCGTTGTGCCTTCGTAATGCTCAATCGCCCACACACTCCCTCTCTCTCCCTCTCTCACTCTCTCTCTCTCTCTCTCTCACACGCACAAAGAGATGAAGAAGAAGAAGGAGAAGATGGAGCAGGAGCACTCTTCAATTGCACAAATGAGAGAATGAGTGAATTTTAGGTTTAGTTGACTTTTATATGAGCTCGCCCCATTCACACTTGGGCGCGCCCATGCTTAGCCAACTAATCCCTTGAATGTTCCAGTTAGAGTGCGCCTCTCATCGGCGATCACTCTTACCATTTTCCTATTGGACCGACAAGCCCGGTACCTGACTCTACCAAATAAATAATACAATGTCCGCCGTAGGTTACAACGTCTGTCGTAGGTAATAGGGTGTCCGTGAGCCGTGAGGGTTAACATTGTTGTTGTAGGACCAGAGAATAATCCAAGAGATCAAAAACACATACGTGACCAATAGATGGCTTCTTATCATGCCATGCCTCATACGAAAGCGTAGACTGTAAAGCTTTAGTCAGACACTTGTAAAGTATCTAGGCAGCACACATGATAGCCTCTAGCTAGAAAGCATGTCACAAAGCTTGGTTTTTGAACATCATCATCCCATCTCCTTAAGTAACTTTTTTTTCCTCATAGCAACACCATTTTGTTGAGGTGTATAAGGGATTGTACATTGGTGTTTTATGCCATGGTTAGCCAAAAATGCATTGAATTTTTTTGGCATACACTTGAGCATATGCTCCCTCCCTCTATCGAGGGTGCCCACACTACAAGTAATATATGTTTAGTCGACTATTACACTTTGGACTTAACCGTAAGTAGATATACCCATGCATGCTATGACTAATCATCGGTGAAAGTGATGAAGTAAAAATAATCACCAAAAGTAGTGTGCATCGAGCCGCAAACATGATTGTGAAAAAGCTACAACTTGTGAGTAATCCGCACTATCTTTGAAAACCTAGAATGCTGCATTTTCCCCAAAATATAGCTTTCCAAACATGTTTAGATAGCTCTCCAAAGGGGGCAATGAGACAACCATATCATTTTTTTGCAAACACATCAAACTAGCAAAATTCAGATGCCCAAAACTTGTATCCCATAGCTTAGCATATGAAACAACTTTAGAGTTTGTAACTGAATTTGCAAAGTTTTTCACACACTTGTCACTAGAATTGATTTTGTATAGCCCATGAGACAAGGTACTTAATGCCACAATAGTATCACTTGAACTAATATTGTAAATAGTGCATTTGTCATCCATAAATTGTACAACAAGAACAATTCTTGCTAATGCAATTTTGGACAACAGATTCTTCTTGATCCTAGGGACAAAAAGTACATCAGAATGTGTGAAAAGTAGTTTCCATTAACTGTAGTGAGGAAAATCTTTCCAACTCCTTGTACTTGAAAAGTCACAAGTTGTAGTATTCTGATTGGTGACAACATCAAGAGAAATGAACAAGTCACAATGAAATGTAATGTGCTCTGTAGCACCATTGTCAAAATACCACACATTTGAATTTGCAGCCTCAATCATGCATGCATCATGCACAAAAGGTTCATATTGACATTGCACGCTAAAAGCCCAATCTACATCAACAATAGAATTTGTAAACTATGCAATGGTTGCATTTGAAGAAGATTCACTTTGTTTCTTACATGTCTCTTTAGCCTTTAGCTTAGGACATTGCTTTATTAAATGAGGAGCAACTACGCAATAGATGCAATGCAACTTTTTCTTTCCTCTTTGAGCAAATCAACCAAATGCATTGTGGTTAAGCAAGGCAATTGTCACAGATGGTTGGCTACATGAAGATGGACATTGGAAGTAGCAGCATTGTTATTGTTTCCTCTTATTTGTGTAGCAATAAAACCTCGATCAGTGGCACGTTGCTTAGCCCTATTTTTTCTTTACATAGCCTCTTGTAACAACAAAGTGAACAACGCATCAAACTTAACATCATTATCATTTCTTTGTGCACCAAGCCTCCAAGTAGAAGCAAAAGTTTGATAGAGATTTGGTGAGGCCTCAAGGACAATCTACACAAGTGAGTGGTCGAGAATGACTTCATCTATATCACTGAGTTTCTCATTGATATCTTTGATCTCAATAAGAAAATCATTTCATCTTCCTCATGCATGGCCTTTGATTCTATTTGTTTATGTAGAAATGATATTTTTGTTTCATTGCACTTGCAGACAAGCTAGCTAGAATGTCCCAATCTTGCTTTGCTATTTTGGCTGAATGAATGTGAGGAGTAATGGGGTGCTTGACAGACAACATAATCAATGCATGCGCCTATGCATCTCTACTATCCCAACAAGCGTGCATAGTTGTAGGTAAAATAACACTAACAATAGGAGCAACTTTGCGAGAACGTGCAACATCCTCCAGAAAACCTAGGCGTTCATCATAACCTTTAACAATGTTCCATACATCCCTGAAAACAAAGTACATGTTGTATTATGTAAGCCCACATTGGATAGTTGTCTCTATCCAATTTGTCATCAACAGACAACATCTTAAAAACATTATTGCTCCCAACAATAATGTCAGACTAAATATGATATAGAAAATGCCCAAACTAAGTAGAAATTGAAAGAAAACTACATGTGCTATATAGCACAAACCACAATAGATTGTCAAAGACTTCCTATGCAAAAATTTCTAGTGGAATAAATTATACACAAAAGGAAAAAATTGCCTATGCAGTAGTTATAGAAATGGACAGAAAGGCCAAGACGAGCCCAATTCAAAATTATGAGCACACCAAGGTCTAAGACCACTCCCAGAGTTTAAATCCACTTGGTGACACTCACCAAAGCTCACCAAAATTGAAAAAAATGAACAAGAGGTGGTGGCCACTATGCTTGAGAGGACTCGACCTACTCTGATACCAATTGTTGGAGCTAGGGTTCCATGAATACATGTTGAGTTGAGGAGGTTCTTGTTAGAGTTGGAGCCTTCTCCACCAACAGACAACATTTTACCTCCCATATCGGGCAGATATCTACATCAAAAAACCCCTAACTTATAGTTGCAGATTTCTCACTCCAGCTTCTCGTGATGTCTTCCTTTCTTGGAGACAAGGGTCATTTTGTGGCTGTGCTCGATCAAAGTGAGGTAATTTTTACGCATTGAGATATTTTTAGTCGGGTGTTGCCTTGGGTTTGGCCTCTTTCCTTGGCCATATAGGTGTCCATATAGGCTCCTATAGGCTGAGATTGTTTCCCACCCCAGCCTACTAGATTTCTTCCCTAAGCCCATTGACACATGAGGAGGGAAGCATTACCTTAAGCTTTCATGTCAAGTGGATCATGCAATTATTTCATCTAGCAATCCAGGCAAGAGCTACCACACTTGCAATCGATGTTCTTCAGGCTTTGTAGAAGCCTTTGTCCTTCAAACTACCTCAATCCCATTAATTTGTGGTCTATCTCCTCCTTATCACATCAATTGTACTCTCACACTTATTTTGAGATAGCAAAACTTATTAGTAAATCTTAAATCTCAATAACATTCACTTCGAGATACCAAAGCTTATAAGAAAGGCAAAACTTAGAACAACTTATGTGAAAAAAACCATGTGCATAAAAAATCTAGGCCTTTGAGAAACCCACATCAACTTGTGCCCTTGTCCCATGATGTCTCTCTATATTTTGCCTTGGCATATGACCTCTTTTAGTCAATACCACTAAGGGGCAAGGGGACTATCAACTAGAAATACTCCCATAAGTATTTCTTGAAGATAAAATCAAACTGCTTCCAAGAGCTCACCTTTCTTTGCAAGGTCTTGAACCCAAACTATGGTATTCTGGACAAGGCTATGCAAAACATCTTTGTCCATTGCAGTATTTAGTCCATTCTAGATTGAGTGTAAATGGCCTATGAACTTGAGAATAGTGGAATTAAGAGAATTAAGGTGAGCATTTTTGTGAGATCACTTTGAGAACATAGAGGGTGAACTTAATTGATGGTAGCAACATAAACATAGTACTTAATTAACTTGGCATGAACAATACTTTTGCAAAAGAGAGAGTATTAGATAACATGAAATAGTTGAGGACTGGATTTACTTGGAGCCGGTCCCCTTCCAAAAGGCGTTTGTATTATAGATTCTTCCATCAAGAGAGACTTTGTTACAATACAATCTTTATGTTCCTTGTGACCCTGGTGATGCTATGAAGATGGAAATCTTCATGCATCACGAGCTTAACATAAACTTTGCAAAAAGCATTAACTATCCCAAGCCTCAGTCCTAAGGCCTCACACACCTTCGAAGGTGGAGAGAGCTAGAAGAGAATGAGGGTAGGGAAGAGGAAGAAGAGACATTCCATAGGAGAAAGAAATAGTTTCTCACTTATCATCACTCTTATTACTTAGCATAGCATAATTGCATAGTAATGAAGATGAAGAAGATGGAAAGCTTAAGCATTGAAGCATGGCTCTTGATTGGATTTGCATTCCATAGCCAAGAGTGTTGGTGTAGGCTCTCCACTTCTCAACAAGCTTGCAGAAGGAGATGGAGCTCTTGCACTTTGCACTCCACACAATGAGAGAATGTGTGTGTGTGTGTGTGGAGGAGAGTATACCCCTCTCTCATGCTTGGTCCACACCTCTCTCTCTCTCTCTCTCTCTCTCTCTCTCTCTCTCTCTCTCTCTCTCTCTTATTATTTTATTATTTCATTTGAACATGTGTCCTGTTTTTCCTCTTTGAGAGAAAGAAATTAATTATTTATTTTTATGTATTTAAATTCTCATTAAAACCTATCCAATAGCATTCAAGCACATCATAAGGGCCACATGTGAAGGATCATTTGAACATGTGTCTTTTATGCTTATTAATCATTTGGTCGAATTGGATATTTCAAGGACTTAGTCAATCAAGCAAGCATGTGTCTTTTATGCTTCTTAAGTCATTTGTTTTGAATTGACTACTTCAAGCCTTAGTCAATCAAGCATGGAAACATGCATGCCTCTTAAGAATTTATCTTTAAATTTAACATTTCAAAAACCTTAGTCATTTAAGCATAAAAATTACCTCAAGCTTTAGCAAAGGTTCCCACAACCACTTTAAGCATCTTAGCACCTCATGCTTGGGTAGGATTCCCACCTCGAGGTTAGCTCTAGATTGCGTAAGGTCAAAGGACTTTTTAACACTAACTTTTGGAGGTCTTTAATGAAGCTAACCCTAAGGTCTTTTAGGCTCCATTAGATGCACGTTGCTCTTTGATAGACTACCTCCATTTGGACCCCTTGTGAGATGTAACCATCTCTCCTCTTGGTCCCTTGCTGAGGTAAATCTAGAAGCACTGATTGCACATTACTCTTTGGTAGAAAGTCTCATTTTGGACCCCTATTGAGATGCAACCATTTCTCCTTTTGGTCCCTTGTTGAGATAGGTTTAGAAGCACATACATATATCCTAACTCTTGTTCCCCTTTTATCTTCCTATATGAAGTGATCAATTTAATATGAGAAAATCATTTGGTAAAGTTAGATATTATATTTTATGACATTACCTCTCTCTTGAAATCATAGTCGTCCTCGACTATGAGGTAGAGAAGATAAAGCCTAGTCATTAGTCCATGTGTCTTAGCGGGTAGAGGATCCCTTTTTACCCTACGACATCATTTCAGAATGGATGACTAATCCATTTGGTGCTCGAAATACTTAGCTGCCGCAAGCATGTCTGCTCTTTAGTCCATATCATACTTCCAAAGTAGAGTGGCACGTTCTACTTGGTGTTTGGGAGACATCGTCACCACAAACATGATCCTAAGCATGCATACTTCTTAAATTTTATGCACAATAAAATAAAGAGAATGAATCTTATAAGACAAAAACGTTGTTCATTTAAAATGCATTTTCATTTGCTTACTCTAGTTTAGCATTGTAAGCATTGACAAGGTTCATATTATCCTTAAGCTAGGTTCCTTGCATCCATCTAGCATCTTTAAAATGATAATTCTTAAACTTAACAAGATATCATTGGATAATCTTACCGTCACTTAGTACCTTGTCTTTGTGTCGAAGAATCAATTCAGGCTACAACACCTCTTCTTGATCTTCGATCTCTGGCAGGTGCTCCATTATTGGTTCTTTTGGTGGCTCTCCTTTGTAAGGCTTGAGTAGGCTCACATGGTTAGCATTGTGAATGAGCCAATGGTTGGGCAAGTTTAACTAATAAGCCATCTCATTGATTGGCTTAATAATTTCAAAAGAAAGGACCATAGTATCTTTCTGCTAGTTTAGCATAATACTCTTGGTGGCTCGTAGGATTCTTGTCCATAGTATGCCTTAGATGAGCCTTGGGAAACTTTAGCAAGACCCAATCATTTTCCTTAAAGGCTAAGGCTCTTCTGTGCTTATTAGCGCAACCCTTTTTGCCTTTGCTTTGAGATGGATATAACCTTTTTAATATTTGGAAAAGATTCTTGTGATTCTCGGCTATATTCATCGACAGCAAAGATCTTCCCATATACTTTAAGTAGTGAGGGACTTTTGGATCTTCCCTCTTTAACCTCGAAAGGTGCTTTCGCCATAAAAGTATGTACAATGTCATTGTACACATACTCTGTAAGAGATAGGTACTTCTCTAATTGAGAACGTTGATCTACTTTCATGACATAGGCTTTTAGTAGATTCAAGAATCGTTAGATTAGTTATTTCACTTTGGTCATCCATTTGTGGATAATTGGCCGAAAGAGAAATTTAATCTTCTTCCTAAATTCTCAAAGAGACCCTTCTAGAAATTACTGGTCATTCTAGAATCTTTGTCGGACACTATGGATGTTGGCAAGCCATGATACTTAAAAATTTGAGATATAAAGAGGGTTGCCATTTGATGTGCCTTAATAGTATTTTTGATAGGCATAGAGTGTGTTTTGTTGCTAATCCTGTCGACTGAAACAATCTAAGTTGCTTCCCTCGATCAAATTCCAAATTTTTGGTATCCCACGCATTTTGAAACATACTCTTGTATGTTTGCTTTTCATGGTAGACCAACATAAATACATTTCTACTCCTCGAAGAGTAGATTATGGAATTCCTCTTTGCTTCGCATAAGGAGAAGCATGGGACTCATACATGAATTTCTTATTGTATGGGTGAGTAACACATAGCCTATTTCCGTTTGGAAGATAACCATCCTTCAAGTTTAATGGTTCTTTTTTCCTCCCTAGTGCAAAGGTTGTCATTGCCTACTTAAATTCTGGAACAATAGCACACTCATCTATCATAAAAGATAGATCATTGTGAGTGCTATAGACACCACATTTACCCTTGGCCGTCGTGAAAGTGCATCGACCACTTGGTTGTGCTTTCCAGCAATGTGAGCAATATGAAATTTAAATTGCAAAAGAAAATTTTCCCACCTCATTTGTTTGTCGAAAAGCTTGGTTTGCATCATGAAGTTCTTGAGGCTTTGTGATCCATTCGTAGGATAAATGGAGCTCCCAAGAGATAGTGCTTCCATGTGTCTAGGGCATGTAGAATAGCTAAAAGCTCTTTTTCCTATATGTCCAAGACCCGTTCATCGGCATTTGAGCCTTCGACTCTGATATGCTATGGCACACCCTTCTTGAAGCAAGACTACTCCAAGGCAACCACCACAAGCATCACATTGGACCCTAAATGGCTTTGAGAGATCCAGAAGCATGAGGACTGATTGAGAGATAAGCTTCTCTTTGAGCTTGTCAAAAGCATTTTGTTCTTTAGCAGTCCATGAGTACTTAACATTCTTCTTTGTTAAGTCATGCAATGGTCCTGCTATTTGAGAGAATTTTGCTATGAAGCATCTATAGTATGAATAGATACCAATAAATCTTCTTAGCTCGTGTAGATTCCTTGGATTAGGCCATGCTTTTATTACCTCCAACTTTGATGGATCCATACGGATACCATCTTGAGAGATAATGTAACCTAAATATTGATCTATTGTAGGAAAAATTCACTTTTCTTTTGATTAATGAAAAGCTTATTCTCTCTCACAACTTGAAAGATTACATGGAGGTGTCACTTGTACTCCTCAAGAGAATTTGAGGGGCCTGAAGATTACCTGGAGGTGTCACTTGTACTCCTTAAGATAATTTGAGGGGCCTGAAGATTTTTGTCCATCGTGAGTTTGAATGCAGTTAGAGCATTTGTCACTCCAACACTTGTAACTTATGAAATAGATCTTCTACCCGCGCCACGAGAAATTTTTTTTTATAGTGATCCTATTTAGTGCTCTATAGTCGACATGCATGTGATATGTGCCACCTTTCTTTTGCAGTAAAAGTACTGGTGAATAGAATGGAGAGGAGCTAGGCCTCACCATTCTTTTTTCCACCAATTCATGCACTTGCCTCATGACCTAATCATGTTGAGCTTGTGAAACTCAATAAGGAGGTTTATTAAGTGGTGAGCTTCCTACTAGAAGTTCTATTGCATGGTCAGCATCCCCTCATTTTGGAGGTAGCTTACTAGGGATGTCATCAATGAAAACATCTTGGAATCTATTTAGGAAATTAGACAACTCTAATTCCTTTTGATTCCCTTTGCTACTTGTGAAAACATTAGAATCATTTATAGATTCTCTAACAAAAATCATGTACACAAAAATAGAGCTTCTCATTGACTTATCAAATTAAGCAAGTGTATTTACCGGGGATATGGCGTTCCCCGACTCGTTAGCATCTATATACATGCTCTTTTCCCTGTAGGTGAAATAGATTCTCCTTTTAGGGAACTTCATGTTGGCAGCCATGCGGTTGAACCATGGTGCCCCTAGGATAACATCCTCGTGTTGGAGAGGTAAAAAGAAGTCTTCTTTGTCGACGTAGCTTTGGACATGAAGCCTCAACTTCCCAATCAAGGGAGTAACGGAGCTTGCTATCCCTTGAAATCTGCATCGACAGTTACAGTATCTCCCATCTCAAAAGCTTGAATGCCCAACTTAGTGGCCAACTCCGTTGATATGAAGTCATGAGTAGAGCCAAGGTCAAAGAGAATAAGGGCATCATGCTCCCTTACTTTTTCCCAAGAATAGGAGAGGTATGAGCCTTTACAATGAGTATCCTCTTTCGAGCTTCAACCATGGAAGCTCTAGGAGTGTCATTGAGTACATTTCTTTTGGGGCAAGAACGATAACCATGTTCTTACTCCTCACACCACTTAAAGCATTATGGTCTTTATGAAAGGCATCCAACTCTTTAAAAGGGAGTTTTTTTTTACCTTTGTAAGCTCCTTTCTCCTTGGCCTTGTTGTTGTTGGTGTTTGTGTTGCCTTGGGAAGAGTTTTGAGCATTTCTCTTCCCTTTAGCTTCATTTTGATCCTTGTTTTCCATGGGCTTGAAATTTCTTCTCGCTCCTTGTTGGAAATCGATCATTGAGGCAATCATAGTCTAGTGGATGACTTTGGTGGTAGTGCTAGACCGTTGTGAGTTGACATATTCGGCCATTTCTTTAGGTGATACCACACAAAATTGTTGCTTTTGTTCGATGAAGTCTATCCTTTGAAAGACTGTAACTTTGAGATATAAATCCCAAAACTTGTTTACATATTTGTGGATAGACTTGTTGAAGAGTAGCTTCAAACTCCGCCATTTGGTAAGCACTTTGTCCTTTGCATCGCTTTCAAGAAATTGCTTCATGATGGAAACTCGTAGAGTTTTCCATGTCTTTAGGGCCTCGTCATTTACATGAAGGCTAGCCCACCATTGATGAGTAGATTTCTGGGAGTGCGTAGCTACATGGCATAACTTGGAGGACTCTGTGAAGCCCTCGTCTCCAAAGGTCTCATCAAATTGTTGGATGAAGGCCAATAGTTTGTTGGTGGTACCAAAGGTGTCATCATAGGTGAGAAAAGAGATACTCTTTCCTCCCCCTTTGAATTTCTTGAGCTTTTGGGACCTTCGCCATGCAGGGTAATTTTTGCGATGTCCTCTCCTCTTGTATTCTCTAAGAGAATAACTATTGCTTTCTTGGAAGAGGAGGAAGGTGAAGAAGAAGGAGAAGAAGATGACCTCTTTCTTGCCTATTTCTTCCTTTGTTTCCTCTCTTCCCTTTCTGAGTGACAAGGAGAATGACTATGGGTTGATCGTTTCCTCTTGGGAGGAGTTAGTGATAGTCTAGGCCGTCGTCTTCATGGAGCCACATCTTTAGAGGAACTTAGGGATTCACTTCTTTCTCATTCTTTGGATTCCTCCTCTCTTATGGGAGAGAGTCTTCTTTTGGGAGTTTCATTAAGAGACCTCCTAAACTCTCTCTCCTCTTGGGGAGGAAAAGAAATCCCATAAGCACAAAGTTGTCGGGTAACTTTGGCGTGCAAAGTAGGGTTTCCCATAGCTTAATGCAACCTAGTAACAAAATAATTGATAAACATGGGGCCATCATCAATAGCACCTTCATGTGCAAAATCAAAGTTATCAATGTTCATTCTACTCTCTCGGTTATTGTCAGCCATGCTAATTATACTTATGTGTTTACTTAGTGTATCCTTTGGCAATTCAAAACCTTCACTGCTACTCCTCTTAGCCTTTGAAAATAAACACTTAAGTATCTACACCCACAGCTCGAATTGGTTAATTATAGAGAGTAGTGGAGTCGTCTAACATAGCAGAATTGCTGAAAGATAGCTCCTTTCAGACTTCTTATGGATCAATAATGGTAAAGCCGCAAGCAAGTCTAAAAAGACCCGATTATTAAGATCAAAGCTCCCAAGGTGTGCACCATATCCCACATAGTGGGCTCAACAAAACCGATAATAGATCCCAATCCCACTTACTCTAATATAATTAACAAAATCAACCATTAATAGGCTATTTAAGGACCTCTCCTTTTAAGCAAGAAAAGAGAAACCAAATGATGTGATACCAATGTAATGGGAATGGCCCATGAACTTTGAGAATAGCGGAACTAAGAGAATTAAGGTGATCATTTTTGTGAGATCACTTTGAGAACATAGAGGGTGAACTTAATTGATGGTAGCAACATAAACATAGTACTTAATCAACTTGGCATGAACAATACTTTTGCAAGAGAGAGAGTATTAGAGAACATGACAATAGTTGAGGACCGGATTTACTTGGAGCCGGTCCCCCTTTCAAAAGGCATTTGTATTATAGATTCTCCCATCAAGAGAGACTTTGTTACAATACAATCTTTGTGTTCCTCGTGACCTTGGTGATGCTATGAAGATGGAAAGCTTCATGCATCACGAGCTTAACATAAACTTTGCAAAAAGCATTAACTATCCGAAGCCTCAGTTCCAAGGCCTCAAACACCTTCGAAGGTGGAGAGAGCTAGCAGGGAATGAGGGTAGGGAAGAGGAAGAAGAAACATTCCATAGGAGAAAAAATAGTTTCTCACTTATCATCACTCTTCTTGCTTAGCATAGCATGATAGCATAATAATGAAGATGAAGAAGATGGCAAGCTTGAGCATTGAAGCATAGCTCTTGGTTGGATTTGCATTCCATAACCAAGAGTGTTGGTGTAGGCTCTCCACTTCTCAACAAGCTTGGAGACGGAGATGGAGCTCTTGCACTTTGCACTCCACACAATGAGTGTGTGCGTGTGTGTGTGTGTGTGTGTGTGTGTGTGTGTGTGTGTGTGTGTGTGTGTGTGTGTGTGTGTGTGTGTGTGTGTTAAGGCGGTTACGCCGCTAGCGGAAGCTAAATAGCGAGAACTCAACCAACAACAGAATTTGTCAGACGAAGACGGAGCTTGACCCGCAGGCGCATGGAAACAACTAGGTGGGTGTCAAATCACCTACTCGACCTTCTAATGACAATCACTACTAAGGAAATCAAATCTAAGTTCTAAAATACGCAAGTGACTGAAATCCGTACTACGAACGAATGCTATACGAAACAGGATCTAGAATCATTGAATCGATCTCAAACTCAAAGGGAAGTCTATACACTAGGTAAGAACAACACCCTAAAGACTTGAACTGCAAAATCAACCTATAATCACTCCGTGCGATAAACGCGTATGAAGACAGGCCGAAAAATACAGGTGACCGAAACTTGACCCCGATGGTACTAATGCGTAGCTCTACTCGTTGTGGTTCTATAGATATGCTGCACGCTCCATTCCGACACACGAGTTGGAAGAAAACTCACACCGAAGCTCGTAGGAACTTACCACACATAGAAGCCGATAGCGCGCACTCTTGGTATCTGTGCGTAGCTCTCGCCGTTGCTAACACAATGGCGGTGTCGCTTCTCCAATGGCGGCTCCGTAGCTTGCGTAGCAAGTAGATAAGACTCTCTCTCTCTCTCTCTCTCACTCTCTCTCAGACACAGTCACGGCGCTCAAAAACTCACTTTGATTAATAATCTGAATCCCCTTAGGTTACAAAAACTTTGGCTTATATACCTCAGCCTTGGAGGTGAGAACATCTCTAACTAATTACATCAGCAAGTGAAATTACTTCGGAATTACAAGCTGGAAACTCAATTGAGTCCCGTTACTTAATGAATGGCTCCAATCAAAATCAATGTCGGAAAGACATTTATTACAATCAATGGTTACAAAAATGATGAGTGTGAGCAAAAATGTGGGTGTGATCCTCTGCTGGCTCAACACTCCCCCCCTCCGCGTTCATGTCGTCCCTGACATGACTTTTATGCTTGGTCAATAAAGTCCTGTCGTTTTGAGCATCTGCAAATGTGATTCGTATCGTAGGTTGCCGATGGTCAAGGTTGGGCCGAATATTTTGCTTTCGTGGGTGAAAAAGCCGGTGTAGAAAGCTTCTTCGAATGTTTGCATGTGGAAGCTAGGCAAAAACATAATCCTTTGGTATAGGAGGTGCAACACTTTTGGAGAAGGCTGCAATGAAAGATCATATATCATATCAGTCACTGTGTCAGCTGTCGATAGTAGACTCGAGGTCGTGGCTTTATCTGGCGCGAACACTTCAATGCAAGCTAAGAGAGTCCTGCAGATTTTCTTGAGCATCTGACACGAAAGGTCAGGAGAGCCAGTAAAGAGCTTGATGGTGCCCGTTAGGGTTTTCACCATGTAGGCTTTACCTATTCTCTCTCCTACCTTTGGTCCTGGCATCCTGGGATAATTAAGCCAATTTGGCTTCTTTTCTGCAATCTTGCCATGCTCTTTCCAGTTTCTGACTCTTGGCACCGGGCAGAAGGTTGCATTCTCCCGAATCTCCTTTGGTGCCTCCACTAAGTAGATGAGGTAGGCTGGGTATTTGTTCAGCCAACCTTTCCTCCATCTAGGTTGTGAATCTACTATCTTCTTTGACTGTTCCTCCTTTGTGATGTCGCCTTCGTAAAGAGCAACATACTGCTCGTCCTCTATTCTCTTTTTCATCTTTAGCACTTCAAATTTCATCAAAGGGAAAGGCAGGCTGGGTTGCATCCACTCTTCATGGAGCACTTTTGTGTCTAATCCCTGAAGTCTAATGGAGATGAGGAGTCTCCTCTCCCATTCCATTTCCGCCTTGGCACTCTCCTCTGCTGACTTTTCTATTTGGTCATGGAGCCTTTGTTCTTCTTCTTCAGAGATTCCTGAAGTCGAGACCACCTCTTGAGTTGGGGCTGGATCTTCAATTGTGGTTGCCTCTCCAGTTTCTGGTAGCTCTAGGGCTGCTTCACCTGATTCTTCGTGTAGTGTCTCTGTGTCTCTTCTTTGTTGCTCTTGTAGATCTTGGAGCTGTTTGCGGAGGGCCTCATTCTCTGTCCTTAGTGTTTGATTTTCTAATGTGAGCCTCTCCTCTGCGGCCAATGATCCCTCCGCAATGTGCAACCTTTGCACTTGCTCTAATCTCAGCTCTCTTTGTAAGCTTCGGATCTGGTCTTCTAAAGCTGGTACGAGAGTTCCTTCTTGTTTGGTTCCTGCTCTGCTAGCTCTAGGGGTAGTCCTAAGTCTAGTGATTGTTCTTTCTTGGAGCTCGACTCTTTCCCTTAGCTCAATGAGCTCATCCTTGGCTGCCTCCAACTCATCTTCTATCCGCTCCTTTGCTTCCTGTGCACTTGTTACCTCTCTTGAAGCCTCGGCTAGCTGGAGTATCAAGCCGTCTCTCTCGTTTTCCGCATCATAGAGTGATGCTTTATGACTTTCAGATTCAGTCATAGCATTCTCTAATTTTCTCTGCAACTCCGCTTCCCTTTGTTTGGCTGTCTCAATCTCTACTTCCTTTGCCTTGGACCTTTCTTTTATCTTGCTGAGCAGTTCATGCAGCATGTGCATGTCTTTTTCATCATCATCTGTCAACTCTAAAGCTCTTTCTGCCACCACCTCCACTGGCTTTGGCTCTTCGAGTGCTTTCGGTTCATCCAGTTTCTCTTCACTTTCTTTTGTACTCTTTGTTTTTTCCTCCGTCCCTCTCCGTTCATCTTGTTTTTGTAGGGTGATCCCATAAACTGTCTCAAGGGCCTCTTCTTCAGTGTATCCTATCGCTACCAGATCCTCATAATCATTTCTCTTTTGCTGAACTGGATCTATCTTTTCTTTGGTCTCGGCCTTCGGCTTTTCCGAATCATATGTGTCCATCTCTATTGTGGTCTCTTCCACGATATTTTTCGTCTTCTTCGGGCTTGGTACATCAGTCATAGAGGGGTATCTGTCCTCAGCTTCCTTGGCTTTCCCCTTGTCGGCTTGCCCGTCTTTCTCTTGAGATTTAGTAGACTCATCTACTTTCCCTTTTCCCTTGTCGTCCTTTTTCAGCTCAGCTTTTAAAAGCTGTACCTCCTCTTCAATGTATGGCTCGACAGGTTGCTGCTCCAGTATAGCCTCTGACTCCTCATAAGCTTTAATATATTGATCGTATTGATCAACATGTGGCCTGGCTGAGCTAGTTCCGACTTTGGTGGGGTCTGGCACCCACTTTTCTTCAAAGTCACCCTTTAGAGCTCTTTCTGCTCTAAACTGCTCCACTAGTCTTTCCATTCTTGCCACTTTCTGACTTTTGGTTTGCTTGGGAGCAACCTTGTTCTTTACTTTCTTCATAAGCGGCTCGTCCACCTCCTCTTCAGGTTCTGAAACTATTTCTAGTTTCCGGCGTGCTCTTGTGGACGCCCTCTTGGATACTTCGGGCTGTTCTTCCTCCTCGTTGGCTTCTCTAAGCCACTCATTCTGGGAGGGAACCTTTGGCCACTGATCTCTAGCTCCAATAGCTTCATAAGCTATTCTTGTCAGAATTTCCGCTCCTCCTATGTACTTTGGCTTCTCGTTGTGCATGGAAATTACTTGCTCGTGGATGTGTTGAGCATAATTCACCTCTTTTGGCATATTGCTCTTTAATGCCCATGTGATGGTGGTCGCAATGGCATGGGGCGGTGTCGTATACTTTTGCGGTCTTTTACTGCAAACATGGAGAAACTGGTTGTACAGTCGACAAAGGGTTGTCGCTCTTTGGTCCGCCATATCTCCATAGGTTGCATTGTGTTTCTTGGATCCATAGACCTCTATGGCCTCCCTTCTTTCCCTGACAGAGCTCCCTTTGTTGTGCAGCTTCAATGCGTCTGCAATGAGCTGTGGAGTGATCTGTACTTCTACTTTCTCTCCATCCATGGCTGTCAATGTGGCTTTCCCATCCTTCTGAATGGATGTTGCCAACTCGTACACTCTTCTTGTATCCACACCTGATGGTCTCGAGGTGAAGAAACTGTGCAAGTCTGCCCTTTCCAGGTACCTGCTGATGTCTTCTGACCTGCTATAATTTATCAATTCCTGTGGGATCATCGGTACATCCACCGCTTGCCCTTGAGGATCTCTGAAAGTCCCCTGGTAGATCTTTATTCCCTCTTTCTCCAATACTGCTTCCTCCACCCAAGTTTTGGTTGGCTTGAGGGTTTCTGTTGGAATGTCAAAGGGTTCCGCTTCTGCAAGAGCATCTTTGATTGTCGGTCTTTTTCTCTTCGTTGCCGATAACTTGGCGGAATCCATGGATCCTGTAACTCCAATTTCAGAAGTTAGCGTCTTTTTAGTACTGAAAGCCGAAATGAAGCTTTTAACTATCCAAATGACTTGAAAATTGAAACATGAGCTATTCAGGGCCTAAGGATGCAAGGTAGGTGAAAAAATATGCAAAATGGGCTCAAAATCATGATGGAGACATCATACGCGTATGATGTTTTTTGTGTCAAAATGACTTCATATTGGTTGTGCTTGTATCTGATAGTGTATACATGAGTATCATATGCTTGGATTTGAGTTTGGATACCATTTGGTCAAGTTTTGGCCAGTTTAGTCCAGTTCCGGCTCTTGGCAAAATTTTGAAAGGGATTTGGATTTTATGATCCAAATTGGATAAAACTTGGTGGTTCACTTTCAAATGGCATGTAGATCACTTCTGTTTGGTGGTTGAAGCCCTGAGGTGGCAAAATCACATAGTGAGACATCATACGCGTATGATGTCTTTAGTGTATTTTTGGACCAAATTTCTCTATAAGCTTGGATTTGGCTTTAGATAGGCTTATTCAGTGGATTTATGAAGTTTGGATAGATTTTGGGCTAAAAATGGCTCTGGAGACATCAAACGCGTATGATGTCTTTTTCATCAATTTTGCATGGGATTGGTTCTGTGAACTCCCCATGTACTAGTGAAGGACTATATCTACTCAAATCTTGGTTTGGACTTGAGTATGTTGGATTTGGGCCAAAAATAGGCTTTAGGTGAAGGTTTTTCCCTCAATTGGGCTAATGGGGTGATCCTCTTGACCAAATGGTTCCAAATTTCATATGTAGCATGTATTAGATATATATAATGGATGTGTGATGACAAATGAGCAGTTTTGGCTCTGTAAGTGCAAATAGACATCATACGCATATGATGTCTTTTGTGTCAAAATGGTGCTTTTTTTGGTTCCAGATAGCTTGTAGATGTGTTAATCAACAATCCTACAAAGTTTCAATGAGTTTGGAGTTGTTTTGACAAAATTAGGACCAAAAATCAATTTTATGGCCTACTTTGCGTCTTTTTGGTTTTCCTTGGGTTTTCTAACTCCAATTCTCATGATACTTGGTTCATAGGATGTGATTAACATGTGGAATGAGGCTATGCACTCAAATGTTGAAATGGATGTGAAATTCATGTTGTGAGACATCATACGCGTATGATGTCTTTTCTTGAAATGTTGGTCTTTTTGTGCAAAGAATGCTTTGTGCTAGTGCCCTAAGCCTTGCTAACTAGTTTTCAACTTAAAAAGTCATTAGTTTAGCTAAAAAGCCCCCTTATAGGCATTTCAGTCTCTGAAGTCGTCTTTTTGCCTTGGAGTTGAATTTCTTCAACTTTTCTTCTCGAGAGTTGCATTTCCAGCTCATTGGATATGTTGTGAATCCATCTATTTGGTTGAACTTGACTTTGGCTTCCCGTTCTCCATCTTTCTCCTTTTGGTTGCCCGAAAGCGTCTTTTTCACCATCGATAAGTGAATCAGCTTTCTTTTGGGTTTTGCTTGCAAACATAAGTCATCAATAGTTACTTGAAGCTGCTTGTGAAGTTTCATTTCATTCGGTCATCAATTTCAGCCGTTATGCCAAAATGACGCTTTGTGTGTCCGCAGCCGAATCGGTTGTTCCGACCTACTTTTGGTGGTCCAAACCTGGAGATACTTCATGGTTGCATTGCCCTCGATGTTGTTAAGCTTCCTGAGAAGTTTTGTGTCGTTTCGACAACTTTTTCCTGTTTGCCTCTTGCAGGCTCTGTTGACCTAGGGTTTTTCCAGTTGTTCTTTCTCGAGCTTTGAGTGTTAGAAACCCATCTTCTATACTAGGGTAACCCATCTATAAGTTCTTGCAAGGTTTGGTTAGGCGTTTGTGCCCCTACCTAGCATTTTTCCCCATTCCTCGTCTGCTCTTGTTTCTTGGTTTTGGTCAGTTTTCGCGACAAAAGTTAACGATAAGCATCAAAAGCTTATGGCAACGAGTCTACCTCTCATGTCTGGTGTCCTCTGAGCTCTCGTAGCAGTCGTAGAAGGCTGTAGAAGGTTGGATGCTCCTGTGTGCTCTTTGCTCTCTTCAAGAAGGTAATAGTGGAAATGAGCTTGAAAGTGAAGTGAAAAATACTTAACTTCGGACTTCCCGGAACTTGTTACCAAATTTGACATGTGCTCCTATCTCGTCGTGAAATGCACTTTAGGATTTGAAATTTCTCAATTTGGACTCCGTTTGACCTGTTTCTGAGAAATCTGTCCACTTTGCCAAAATTCTGTCATTTAAAGCTTTCCGCAACTTTTTCAGAATTGTACCCAATTTTTACCATGGGTTGCCCTTGTCATTAGGACCATCACCGTCTATTCTTTTCTTTTTTCCGATCTCATTTCACCTGCTTTTTTATTTTTCTTTTATTTTTATTAAGAAAATCATAAAAAATAAAGAAAAATAGCAAATTGAAGCCAAAACATTCCAAACATACACGATAAATAGCTGGTAACCCTGTATATATGAATATACACTTATTTGTGATTTCTGGACTTGGATTACCACTTTTTTCCACTTTTTAGCTCCAAAAACACTCTTATTTAGTGATATTTACACGTCTAGAGACCCAAATTCATCATTTGATCTCTTCTTGTTGCAAAACAAGGTATATAAGGGCATAAATATTATCAATATCCGCAATCAAACATAAAAATTGCAAAATCATGTAAGACACTGCCCTTGTAATATAATTTTTGTTTTTCTTTGTTTTTGGCGCTTGTAGCTGCTTTGTAACTCCTGTATACCTGTATACCTCCCCCCCTCCTAGTCTGAGTCCTCTCGGACGACTATGAAGTGTCTGTGGGCGAAGCATTGTAGTTGTTTTGGTCATAAGTTCCCAATGCAATTGTAGAGCGATGATACAACAGTCTTTCCAATAAAGCTGCTCTTTGTTTGATTGAAGGATTGGTGGTCGGGTTTTGGATTGGTTTTGGCACTTCGGCAGTAGAATCAGTAGATGGATTCTTCTTCACATTGTTGTTCTTTTTTACAATCCAAATCTGCTTCCGCTTCACTTGTACTTGCCACAAACTCTTTGCGACCCAAACCTGCTTTGTTCTTTGTGTTGATTTCCTCGACTTGAAATACCTAAGAGTTTTCGTTGATTGTACTGAAGGGAGTTTTTGTTTACAAATCTTTGGGATCCAAATTTGCTTGCTATAGCTTTGTGCCGTCATGAACTTCTTTGGAATCCAGATCTGTTTCACTGTCCTTGATTGTCTGGAATCACTCTGTTGTCTGGTATTGAAGACTCTGTTTTCCACCTTTGTGTTCTCTGGCACAACTTTTTTTGGTCTCCATACCAACTTTGACTCCATTTTTTCCCAAGGTTGAGCTGTTATATTATTGCTTGTCTTCCTTATCCACTGTTGAGAGTTCCTCGTCGAAGAGCAATCGAGTTGTATAGAAACTTTTGGTTGCCATTGCTTCTTCTTTTTCTCTGGTTGTTGTTTACCTTTGTTCTTGGAATCTTCCTTTGGAGTTATCTCTGATCCTTTGGTGAACTTAACTGATTGACTTTCACCTTCGTATTTGATAAGCACTGATTTAGAACTCCAGTCAATCATTGCATTGTATTGCTTCTGCCATGGTTGTCCTAGCAATAATGGATATTGTGTAGCTTGGTCTTCAACCACGTAAAACATATGAGGATACACATACTGGTTAATTTGTACATGTAAAACTGTGCATCCGACAGTTTTGATTGAATTCTCAGAGTAACTCTTCAACTCTTGCTTGGCAGTTTGTAGTTTAGTGTCATTTGTCAATTGTCTATACAAACTGAGTGAAAGTAGGTTAGTTTGAGCTCCTGAATCCAATAGTGCTCTGGCTTTGATTTGGTTGGTTCCTACTTTGCATTCAATGATGGGTTCTTCTTTGTCATTATCCATTTCTGTTATACTGACTGCGTTTATTCGTATTGCTCCTTCATTGCGTTGTTTCTGACGTAGTAGTCTTCTTTTCTCCGTTCTTTCCTTCGCCTCGGCTTGCGCTTCCTCCAAAATCATTTTCTTTTTCTGGACACGCAGCTTTTCTTGATGTATTTTGAGAAGCATGTCTTGGGTTAGCGGCAAAAGATACTTTTTCACTCTGCATCCACTAATCCAATTGGGCATTTCTTCTCCGTCTAATGTAGCAAGCTTGACGGCTCCACTTGGTGATAGATCTTTAATCACCAGAGGTCCCATCCCTCGCTTTTTAAGCTTCTTAGCATGCTGTTTCAGAGTGTAAACTAGGACATCAACCTTAAACTCTTTAGTCCGCACATGCTTATCAAAAAATTCCTTTTGTCGCCTTTTTTGAGCGTAGATAGAAGCTACTGCTTTTAGGCGAAGCTCATCTAGCTTTTCCAGGGCATCTATTCTATCAGAAAGCTCGTGCCCTGTCCACTCTAGATCCTTAGCCACCCTTAAGGTTGAAATCAAGAATTCTATTGGTAAGATAGCATTTAGCCCAAAAACCATGTTATATGGGGTCGTTCCTATTGATGTTTTATATGCTACCCTATATGCCCATAATGTTGAATGCAACTTCTGGTCCCAGTCAGTTCTCGACTCAGATACAATCTTCGTGAGGACCGTGCATATGGTTTTGTTTGTTGCTTCAGCTTGTCCGTTTGCTTGTGGATGATACGGGGCTGATTTCCTATGGATTACCATGAATTCATCTAGAAGGATCTCTATCACTTCATTTATAAAATGTGTGCCTCGATCACTCACAATTTCTATTGGCAATCCATATCGTACAAAGACGTATTCATATAGAAATTGTGCCGTGGTCCTGGCATCTGCTTTTTGAGTTGCCTTTGCTTCGACCCACTTTGTTAGATAGTCTGTAGCCACAACGATGTATTGTGCATGAGTCTTATATGCAGGAGGTGAAATGGGTCCGACATAATCAATCCCCCATTTTGCAAAAGCTCTTGCCCCCATCATTGGTCTAAGCGGCATATCATCTCTTTTAAGTGGTGTTTTGGTCCGCTGACAGTCATCGCACCGTTTAACGTATTCCTCAGCGTCCATATGTAATGTTGGCCACCATATTCCTGCGGCTAAGACAAGTTTTGTTGTCTTATCACCTGAGAAATGGCCTCCACCTACTCCTCCATGAGCTTGCTCTAGTATTATCACATACTCAGTCTCTGATGCGCAAATCCTAAGCTGGTTGTCTTTACATCTCTTATAGAGTTGATCTCCTATTAAAGCGTAATCTCTAGCTTCTGTCTCTACAGATTTCTGACGAGCTTTTGACGTTCCTTCTGGGAAAGTTCTATTTGTGAGATATTCAACAATATACTGACTCCATTCTGGAGCGATCATTATCTGATATAATGTCGAATACTTTGCTGGCGGTTTTGATGAACATACAATACATACAGTGACATATTCATGTACGCTTTCTTTCATTCCTGGCCAATCATTCCTGGCCAATAGACTCCCAATTGTAACAAATTCCTATATGTGTTCCTTCTTGAACAATGAAATGCACATTCCTGAACATGTGCTTCGCGCAGATATATATTATATTCCTCAGGATTGATGCATAGTCGTAAAACATGATCATTTCCCAATTGATATAACCTTCCTGCAACCAATTGAAGATTCTTGGATTGCTGAATAGCAATATGTTTCTGGTTGTATTCTCTTCTATCGAACTCTCCTCCATAGGTTAATAGGTTAACGACATTTTGAGACCACTTCGGTATCATTTCTATGTTGAACAAGTACGCATATGGGATGTCGTCATCTACTCCTATAGGGTCTTCTCCGTTCGTCAATCGCGAAAGATGATCAGCTCTAAGATGTGTTTTTCCTTTCTTTACTACTACCGTGAAGTGGAATTCCAGTAGGATAATGAACCATCTCACTATTCTCCTGGTATTGCATGGTTTATTCACTAGGTAGAGCAAGGCTTGGTGATCCGTAAAAAACACAAACTTGTTGGCTAGAAGATAATGCCGAAATTTCTTCACAGCATATATCATTCCTAATCCTTCTCGCTCTGTTGTGGTGTAATTCTTCTCTGCATTGTTGAGCTGTCGACTGGCGTAACAGATAGGAAAATCCATGTTTCCTTCTTCTGGCTGAGCCAGAATGCATCCTATTGCATATGCCGAAGCATCTATATGCACATGGAATATCTTCTCCCAATCTGGTGATTTCAAGACTGGAGCAGTAATGAGTGCCTCTTTCAATTTCTTGAATGATTCCTCACACTCCTCTGTCCATTCAAAGTTCACTATTAGCCTGTAAAGTGGTTGGCCTATTATAGCGTACATGTAAATGAATCGTCTATAATATCCGCAATGTCCCATAAAGCTCTGTACTTGTTTCGCATTGGTTGGTCTAGGCATATCCACTATAACTTTTATCTTCTCTAAATCCGTGGATATTCCGTTTTGTGAGACAATATGTCCCAGAATTCTGCCCTGTCGGACCATAAACACACATTTCTCAGGATTGAGACAAATGCGATATGTCCTACATTTCTCAAATACTTTTCTTAGGTGTTCTAGATGCTCATCTCTCAGAAGAGAATGTACACATAAGTCATCCATGTATATTTCTAGAAACAACCTTAAGTATTCTTTGAAAGCATGCGTCATCAGCCTCTGGAAGGTTGCGGGAGCATTGGTTAGACCAAAAGGCATAACCCGATAAGCATAAATTCCCCACTCCGTTGCAAAAGCTGTTTTATGTTGATCTTCCAGTGCTATGGCTAGCTGGTTATATCCTGAAAAACCATCAAGAAAAGAGTATGCTGTTTTCCCTGATACACGCTCTAGAACATGATCAGTTATCGGCAGGGGATAATTGTCCCTGATTGTTGCAGCATTCACTTTCTTTAAGTTGACACACACTCGGAGTTTTCCGTTCTTCTTGGGTACCACCACAATTGGAGATACCCAATCGGTGTGTTCAATCTCGTATATGAATTCAGCTTCCATTAGCTTATCTATCTCTTCTTTGATTCGCTTAGCAAACGTATCATTATATGTGTATGGTCTCTGTCTGCTAGGCTTTGCGTCTTGTTTTAGTGGGATTGTGTGTTGGCATATCGATGGGTCAACTCCCTTTAAGTCCTTATAAGACCATGCAAACACATCCCTGTACTCTCTGAGAAGACTCAAAAGTCTCTCTTCCTCGCCTGGAGACAAATCTGTGGCTATGTACACCGGTCTAGGTGTCTCACCTGGAGCTGCTAAATCAACTTTTTTTGCATCCTCCGGTCCGTCATAAGATTCGTTCTCCCTTCTCTCTCGAATAGGTTGGGTTAATACCACCTTCCTATCCTCAATTGTGAATTTTCTGTAGTGAGAGGGAACATCCATGTTTTCCTTGATTTTGGCGTTTTCGTCCTCTCCACTCTCAATTTCTGTCGTCCAAACTTCTTTCAGCGTTCTCTTGAGCTCTCTGTACTTGTTTCTACGTTCTAACTTGGACTCCGTGTGTTCTCTGTTGCGCTTGTTCTTTTCTGATTTTTCTGTTTCTGTTTTCGTTCCATTCCTTTGAACTTGATTTCTTGAGCCTTTTTTGTCTTTTCGTAAGCTCTTTTGATCATTGCCTCTCATTCTTCCAGAAATCTTGTCCTTAACACAATTTCCGCCTTTACTAGCATTAGGAATTGATTTTTTCCTCTTATTCTAGGCATCGGATTGGTTCTAACCCCCTTTGTTTTTCTCTTTGCTCTATAGCGTTTCTGGCGTTGTTTAGTTTGGTTCGGAAAATCATAAAATCGGACATCCGTTATAGTTTCTTCGTTTCCGCTTGAATTGTCCGTTGACTCGTTGTCTGCTTTATTTCCCCACTCAGGATGATCGGGAATGTCGTGAAACACCTCCTCTTCATCTTCCTTTTCCAGTGTATCGTTCTTTTCAGTTTCTTTTTCGAGTACAATTCTCAACATGAAGTACGGAACCACGTCGTACCCGTCCTTGTCGCAAAATTTCGTTGTGGGACCATCCGGAATTGCACAAACATCTAGGGTTGCTAGAATGTGTGTCCATTCTAATGGTTCAAGTGTGTCCTCTGGAAAGGGTTCTCCTATATAAGTTTCGTCTTCGATAGCCCTTTCTAAAACATATTCTTCTCGCCTCAGACTTCCACATTTCGAGGCTCCACACATCCATAACTCCTTGGGCTTACCTAACCAAGCTGGAAATTCGGATCCCGCCAAAGTAGCTGAATCAAACTCCTCTACCGGTGTTCGGTTCACATCTTTGTAGCTATGGTCTCTCAGGTTCACACGTGTAGTGGTTTCCATATTTCTCAGGTATATGTGATCGTAGCCCCAATCTTGGACCATTTTCAACTGTCTCATGAATGGTCTTCCCAATATGATATCATAGTTATTCTCCTTGCCAAAATCGACAATAGCAAAAGTATGTTCGTATTCAATGCCGCAAGAAGTCACTACGACTTTCTCTAATAACCCCATAGGTTTCTCCATGTGTCCATCTGCTAATTGGAGTTTCAACCTAGTCTTCCTTATTGCTGGTTTCCCCCATTTTTTCCAGATTTCTTTTGTAGCAATGGCTACCCCAGCTCCGCTGTCTAGTATTGCCATCGTGTTCACTCCTTGGAATTCAACTGGTAAGGTTGTATTCCCCTCTTCACCTTCGCAATACTCTCTGACCTTGTTTAAGGGTACAGGCTTAGCGTTCTTTTGTGGTTTACTCAGCTCTTGTATACCCTCTTGCAGTCTCGATGTTGGGTCTTTTATCCCAAATTTCTCCAAGCATTTTCCTACAGTGGTCCACATATGTGGTCTTAGCCTCAAAGCTCAGCTAGAGTGATAGTGCATGTCACTGGTATTGACAAGATCTCTATCAATCCTTGCGAGTCCATGACTTTTTCTGATGAGATTCTTCGTGAGGGAAGTGCTCTAGTCTCGGATTTTGCTTCATACTCTCCTAAGTATGAAGGTAAGGTGTTCAGTGAATGAGGTTTGCTCTCCATTGTTCTAACAGAGCCCCCATCTCCCCAGTAAGATTGCAAATCCAAGTCCACTTGAGATCCTGCCTCAAATTCCACTATGGGAGGATTCCTGATGTCCTTTTCCCAATTTGTCTGATTAGCTTGGCAACTTAGCTCGTTTGCAAAGTTTGCCTCTCTCACTTGTTTCCAAAATTCATTGTAATCCTCATCTCTTCCATAAGACCTCTGTATGACTGGATGAAAACTCTATATCTCCTGATCGGTTGTGTTCAATACTATGCGGTCATCCTTGTGTGTATTTCAGGCTTTTGTGCACTGGGAGTCTTTTCAGCTACCCGTGAAACGATAGTCTCTTGCTGAATTGGGTTTTCCGTTCCACAATTCATTGTTTCTTTTGGTGGTTCTAATAAGGCTTGTGCACTCTCGATCATTCTCTGGCACATTTCAAGTCTCTGCTTTTCCAATTCCGTGTTTGGGTATGTCATCCATCTCTGTTCTTGTGTTTGGTTGTTCTTTAACCTAGCTTCGTAAGCTCTCATCAGTGCGTCCAATGGTTCGTGTACTTTGTCGACTAGCACTGATCCCCCTGAGCTTAAGCTCGTTGTTTCTTTGATACTCTTTTGTTTAGTTCTTTCCGGGCTCATCTCTCGTTTCCCGTTTTGACTCTCAAGTTTTTCTAATCTATCTTTAGTTCGCTTTAGTTCCTCAGCTAGAATAGCGTCTTCACGTTCTTTTCTCAACTTCATGCGTGCTTTTCTAGCTTTCCATGTGTTTCTTTGACTCCGCGGTCCTTGACTAACCACTTCAGTCGCTAACTTTCCATTCTCAGGTTCTCTAGTGGTTTTCTTAGCTTGAGCTCTAGTAACAACTTGCGTTGGTATCAGAGTTTCATTTTCAGACCCACTGCTGGTAGGAATAGTTTCTAGCATATTCAATGTCGTCTTTTGCACTTTGTTTGGATTCTTTGAACAATCCTCAATGAAGTGAGTAACCCCACACTCAGTGCAATAAGCGTTAATTCTAATGATTTCCGTATGTGGACAAACATTCATCAGATGGTCACCTCCACACTTGTAACAGGGTCCTAGTGCTGGTCTTGGTCCCACTTGATTCGTCCTTTGTGGATAGGATGGTCTTTGTCCTGTTAACCCTCCATGAGCTATGAACATCAATGTTCTTGCGTCCAAATTGTATCTCTCTTCATCAGAAGCACTTGTAACTGTTGGTGTTCCAACATTCCCAATCATGCCCCATGGTTCTGGTTGTTTGGGTTCTTCTGGTGGGTAATACACAGTTGGAGACATGTGTGCACCAGATTCTTCATAATAGGCTTGAACAGGCACTAAGGCTTGTTCTTCCTGATTCTCTAAGGTTGGTGCATATCTAATGCCCACTGGTCTTGCTCCTGGTAAAGGTGGTTGTTGTCCCAATACCGGTTGCGGTCTTTCTATCCCCATAGGTCCTGGTACATTTCCCGTTGGGTATCGAGGTACTGGATGTACCTGAGGTGGTGCTAATTGAGCAGGAGGTGCATACTGACGCTCCCTTACATACCCTTTGTTGTAATAGCACTCCTCTGTTGGATGGTTTGTCCATTTTTGTTCAATAGCACACCATTTCAGTGGTTTTGGCAATGGTTTTTGGTATGGTGCCATCCTTTTTAGAGCATCTTCTATCATTTGCTCTACATTTGGCATGGTTGTTGTTTGAACATTCTTTTTAGTGGTAGTCTCGCTCGCTACGGAGGAAGAGCTACTGGATGCAAAATCTGTATCCGCTGACACCTCTCCATAAACCGTACAGTTATCCACTAAGTACAATGCCTCTCTCGTTACTTGCTCGAAACTTGTACAAGCTTTCAAGTGCAAGTCCTTCTTGAGAGTGTCGTTTCTCAGTCCCTCAATAAAGAGAACAGATAGTCTGTCATCTTGTGGTCGTTCACGTACTGGACATCTCTCAATGTATTGTTTGAAGCGAAGTGAAGCTTCCTTCACTTTTTCGTGTTCTCTCTGTTTAAAAGCATATATTTGTGAGACCGTATTGTGCTTAATCCCTCGTTTTGAGAATTCCTCAGCAAACTCTCTTAGCAAATGGTCAATGTCATGGAATCCCCCTATGTTCAGTGGTTGAAACCATGTCAATGCCGTACCTTCTAGAGTAAGACCAAATCCCTCGTATTGTGTATGGAAATCTGTTATCTGCTCAGCTCTTAAGACTTGCTTAAAGAGTGACACATGTGCATACGGATCTCCTGAACCACCATACTTCTTTGGCATACACTTGGCTACTTGAGATGGTCTCATACGTCTATGGTCTGCTACCAATCTCATTGCTCCTGTGTCCCGGCTAAAGCTTTCTCTAGCATCATGGACTTCATGGGTTACCCTTGTCGGTTCCCCTGCCCTGAATCTACTACTAGGAGGTAAATGTGATGGTTCCGCTTCGAACCTTGGACCTGGAGTGGTATATGTGGGGATTGGAACTGCACTACCTCGATTCGTATCCATTGACTCTCTGGAATGTAATGATCCCATTGGTCCGGGCTTCGAGTACTGAGGTTGACTGAAAGAGTCAGCAGCCTGAGTTCTTTGTCCTCCTGTCGTCATTGGGTTTTGCACTCCATTTGTTGGTGCTGGTCTTTGTGAGCTAGAAGTAACATAATACTGATGTAGTGGTCCCCCAAAGTATGTATATCCTTCTAATTCTTTCTTGCCCATTGTTGAGTATTGCCTCCCATACTTGTCGTAAGCGGCAATTTTCACTTCCGATCCCTCTGTGTAGGTAAAGACATAAAGTCTTTTTTGGTCTGTCAACTCTCCGGTGTAGGGTTCTTCACATCTATAATAGAGATCTTGCTCCCCATTATTATATTTGTATAGCCCCACATAGATGTTATCAGTGTTGATCCTTGTAGTTTCATTCTCTCTTCTTAACCTCGCATCAGGGAAGTTCATTATTGGTGCTTTCTCCTCAAGTTCTTCATCTACTTTGGCTTTGGTGCCCATCAATCCCCACTTGTCCACAATGTTAGGGTTTAGGACTACCAAGTACATGGTACCCTCGTCATCTAGATATCTATCTCCGCTATAGCTCACAGGCACTAAGTCCTTGAACTCACTAGGTCTCTCCTCTATCTTTACACAATAGCGGTCCATTCCATCTTTGTAGATCTTGGCACCTTGCTCATTGTCGTACTGGTATTTTATGAACAATAGCTTCATTGTGGCGGAAGGGTTTGATGATCCTGCTGCCATATTTTCTCTGTTGTTCAGGTTCAAGTGTTCCAAGTGTTCGGTGAAAATCTCGTAAGATCTCTCCGAAGAAGTATCAGAAACACTTCCTTCAAAGATCGGCTCTAATGGTTGCACCCAACTTTGGTTTACACTTCCCTCGGTTGATATGACACTTGCTTGTTCCCCTTGTTTTGGTTGTTTATTCTGGAGATTCCTGCCCGATCTCAAATTCATCAATTCCCCTAAAGGACTTTAACTTTTCCGTCTCGGCAATTTGTTTTCCCCAAGTTTTTGTGGTCAGAATTGATCCAAACTGATTGATACTTGGTCAATTGTTTAATCTTGTCAGTTGGACAACTTCTGTTTCATCAAGTGAGAATTTTGTTGCAGTTATGCTGAAAAAGACATTATACGCGTATGATGTCCTTTTTCACAGATTTGGACTATTTTGGTTATGCTCACTCTCAGTAGCCCCCTTATGCTCTTTCCACTCACAAAATTCAGTTTGAACTCTGTTTGAGCAAGTTATGGCTAATTTAGGCTTTTCTTGGCAATTTTCCGCTTTTGACTTGTTTTGGGTCAATTGTGATCCAAATGGGATGAAACTTGAAATATAACCTCTAGACAGCTATTACAATGGATCTGTGTTGGCAAAGTATCAAAATATGTCCAAAATTAGGTCAAAGACATCATACGCGTATGATGTTTTTTCATCAATTTGGGTCAAGACTTGATATTTTGCTTTCTACAGTGTTTGTAACAATCTTGTCAGGTCAGATATCAAAAATAAGCAGTGGATGTGCTAAAAGACATTATACGCGTATGATGTCTTTTGTCCCAGATTTTGACTATTCTTGGTTTTAAGCCTTCTCCAATGTTTATAATTGAGTTTCAAGTGTTTTTGTCAGGTTTGAATGTAAAAACAAGATCTGAATCCAAAATTTCCTATTCTTTGCGTTTCTTGGACTCCGACTTGTCTTTTTGGGTTTCTTTGAGTGTTAATGCTCTTGTTTTAAGTTGAAATTAGGGTATAACCCCCCTTTTGAACACTCTGGTAAAGTCAAAATTTCTGTTTTGGTCTCTGTTTGGTCATTTAGACATCATACGCGTATGATGTCTAAAGTTGCAGATTTCCAGTTTTTTGCACAGAATCCTTCCTAAAGCTTTCTCAAGTGCTCAGCAACTCCCAGATACACAGAAAATTTCTCTGACTTTTGTTTATTGCAAGTTTCACTACTAACTCGACGGTTTAGTGATCTAACATGCAATCAACCATATCAAGCAAATACTCCAATGATTACTAGCTCTAGATCAGGATCAAATGAAGTCCTACCTAAGCTATTCCTAATCATAAAATGGGTTTGGTAATTGTGATTTTAAAGAGATCCACTGCCACTCACGGACTAGCAAATTCTTCTTCTATCAACAACTACTCAACACCAACAAAACAACAAACAAATCTAAGCTAAACTAAAAATACTGTCAACACGGAAGACCCAGGAATACCCCACTTCCTAGTATCTCACGAGATCTTCGGAGTCCACCACTTCTAGATCTTTTCTAACTAAAGTATACAAAGTAGTTTATACGACTCACCTCGTAGGATTAGTCTAAGGTCACCTACTTAGGGCTCTCGTCCCCGGCAGCGACGCCAAATGTTAAGGCGGTTACGCCGCTAGCGGAAGCTAAATAGCGAGAACTCAACCAACAACAGAATTTGTCAGACGAGGACGGAGCTTGACCCGCAGGCGCATGGAAACAACTAGGTGGGTGTCAAATCACCTACTCGACCTTCTAATGACAATCACTACTAAGGAAATCAAATCTAAGTTCTAAAATACGCAAGTGACTGAAATCTGTACTACGAACGAATGCTATACGAAACAGGATTTAGAATCATTGAATCGATCTCAAACTCAAGGGGAAGTCTATACACTAGGTAAGAACAACACCCTAAAGACTTGAACTGCAAAATCAACCTATAATCACTCCGTGCGATAAACGCGTATGAAGACAGGCCAAAAAATACAGGTGACCGAAACTTGACCCCGATGGTATTAATGCGTAGCTCTACTCGTTGTGGTTCTATAGATATGCTGCACGCTCCATTCCGACACACGAGTTGGAAGAAAGCTCACACCGAAGCTCGTCGAAACTTACCACACATAGAAGCCGATAGCGCGCACTCTTGGTATCTGTGCGTAGCTCTCGCCGTTGCTAACACAATGGCGGTGTCGCTTCTCCAATGGCGGCTCCGTAGCTCGCGTAGCAAGTAGATAAGACTCTCTCTCTCTCTCACTCTCTCTCAGACACAGTCACGGCGCTCAAAAACTCACTTTGATTAATAATCTGAATCCCCTTAGGTTACAAAAACTTTGGCTTATATACCTCAGCCTTGGAGGTGAGAACATCTCTAACTAATTACATAAGCAAGTGAAATTACTTCGGAATTACAAGCTGGAAACTCAATTGAGTCCCGTTACTTAATGAATGGCTCCAATCAAAATCAATGTCGGAAAGACATTTATTACAATCAATGGTTACAAAAATGATGAGTGTGAGCAAAAATGTGGGTGTGATCCTCTGCTGGCTCAACAGTGTGTGTGTGTGTGTGGGAGAGCATACCCCCCTCTCATGCTTGGTCCACACCTCTCTCTTTCTCTCTCTCTCTCTCTCCCTGCCTCCCTCTCTCCCTCTCTCTCTCTCTCTCTCTCATGCTTATTATTTTATTATTTCATTTGGACATGTGTCCTCTTTTTCCTCTTTGAGAGAAAGAACTTATTTATTTATTTTTATGTATCTAAATTTTCATTGGACCCCTTTAAAACCTATCCAATAGCATTCAAGCACATAATGAGGGCCACAAGTGAAGGATCATTTGAACATGTGTTTTTTATGCTTATTAAATCATTTGGTTGAATTGAATATTTCAAGGACTTATTCAATCAAGCAAGCATGTGTCTTTTATGCTTCTTAAGTCATTTGTTTTGAATTGACTACTTCAAGCCTTAGTCAATCAAGCATGGAAACGTGCACTCCCCTTGAGAATTTATCTTTGGATTTAACATTTCAAAAACCTTAGTCATTTAAGCATAAAAATCACCTCAAGCTTTAAGCAAAGTTCCCACAACCACTTTAAGTATCTTAGCACCTCATGCTTGGGTAGGATTCCCACCTCGAGGTTAGCCCTAGCTTGCGTAAGGTCAAAGGACTTTTTAACACTAACTTTTGGAGGTCTTTAATGAAGCTAATCTTAAGGTCTTTAAGGATCCAATAGATGCACGTTGCTCTTTGATAGACTACCTCCGTTTGGACCCCTTTTGAGATGTAACCATCTCTCCTCTTGGTCCCTTGCTGAGATAAATCTAGAAGCACTTATTGCACATTACTCTTTGGTAGACCGTCTCCTTTTGGACCCCTATTGAGATGCAACCATTTCTCCTTTTGGTCCCATGTTGAGATAGGTTTAGAAGCATATATATATATCCTAACTCTTGTTCCCCTTTTATCTTGCCATATGAAGTAATCAGTTTAATATGAGAAAATCATTTGGTAAAGTTAGATATTATATTTTATGACATTGAGACTCTTTGAAGCAATGGGTGTTTGAATGCTGTTACTTTCAATGATGACATTGACATAGGACCCAAAGCTTCTTTTGATATTCTTCAACGCTGGTACCACCCTTGCCTGTTGGAATTAGGGTTGCAGAGAAACACACACAGCTTGGAGAAGACGAAGGAAGCTCAAGGCACACAATAGAGAGTGTGTTACTTAGTGTGCAATGGAAAGATAGATAGCCCTAGAGTGATGGGCGTATATACAATGCACAGGGGAAAAAACCTCCTAAAGAGGGAAAAAATGCCCCGGCGGTCCTAGTGTGTTCACACACATCACTACCACATGTATATGGTAACAAATCCCCCCTGGAGTGATGCGGTGAACGAGAGCTGGCACATGAGTAAAGGGAAGTGCCATGCCCTGAGGACAGGATCAGTCCACAAAGGGGAGTAAGCCCAAAGCTTTGCGGAAAGCTTCAAGCTTCTCACAAGACAATGCCTTTGTGAAAAGATCTGCAAGGTTGTCCTGTGTTGGCACATAAGCCAAGCTGATCTCTCCTGCTGAGAGCCTCTCCCTGACATAGTGGTAATGCACCTCAATGTGCTTTGTGCGAGCATGAAAAACTGGGTTCCTCGCAACTGCCAATGCGCTCTGACTGTCAGTGTAGATAGTGTTGGCAGTGTCCTGTCCAACACCCAAGTCAGCCATAAGGCGTCTGAGCCATACACACTCAACCGTAGCTGTGAACACTGCCCTGTACTCAGCCTCACAACTCGAAGTGGCCACAGTAGGTTGCTTCTTGCTCAACCATGATATACATGAACTGCCAAGCATGAAACAAAAACCACTTGTGGACACTCGCGTGTCAAAACAACCAGCCCAATCTGAGTCCGAAAAAGCATGTAAGTCTGGCGGCAATGATCCCCCCTTGGGATAAAACAAGCCAAGATGTAAAGTGCCACTAAGGTAGCGGAAAATCCTCTTGACAGCCTGCCAATGCTTAGACCCTGGGCTATGCATAAATCTGCTGACCTGCGAGACTGGAAACTGAATATCTGGCCTCGTGTTGCATACATAAATGAGGCAGCCAACAGCAGTTTGGTAAAGAGTGACATCAGCAGGATCGCCAGCATCATGTAGACTCAACTTCAAACCTGTTTCCATGGGAGTGGCAATAGGTTTGCAATCCTCAAGTCCAAACTTACATAGCAATGTCTCTATGTAAATTTTCTGACACAAGGCAATACCACCATCACACTGCTTAAACTGTATACCCAAGTAATGATGCAACAGCCCCAAATCTTTCATCTTGAAAGTAGCATTCAAATCAGCCTTAAATTCAGCAATATGTCTCTCATTTCGTCCAGTGATCAGCAAATCATCAACATAAAGAACCACAATGAGAAATACATCATCCTCACGCTTTACATACAATGTGCTTTCTGTTGGACTGTTACGAAAGCCTCGTTTAACCAAATGAGTGTCAACTTTCTCATACCAAGCACGAGGAGATTGCTTCAACCCATACAAAGCCTTCTTACATTTGCACACTTTGTCCTCTTGTCCTTTTATGACAAAACCGCGAGGCTGCGTTACATAAACTTCCTCAAATATGTCACCATTCAAGAAAGCAGTAACAATGTCTGATTGATGTACATCCCAACCAAAATGAGCTGCCAATGCACATAGAAAACGCACAGTAGTCATACGACAAGTGGGGGCAAAAGTCTCTTCATAATCTATGCCTTTTTGTTGTGCATAACCCTTTGCAACAAGTCGAGCCTTATGGCGATCGATCTCACCATCCGCCTTGCGTTTCAACTTGTAAACCCACTTCGTACCAATGGCCTTTTTGCCAGGAGGCAAATCACAAAAAGTCCATGTGTCATTCTCTATAAGTGCATCATATTCTGATTTCATGGCAGCAATCCAATTTTCTGAATTTTGTGCTTCATCAAAAGACAGAGGCTCCTCAACATCATGTAAACTAGACACAGCCAAAGCATAACAATCTGATGCATAAGATGCATGGCGAGAGCCTGAACGAGTACGACTAGATAAAGGTGCATCCAATTTACTGTCACGCAAAGTGTGCACCAGCCATTTTGGCATACCTCTAGCTTGCTCATTTTCAGCCCTTTCCTCATCAAGTACATCATGTACATCTGCATCAGTGATAGGCTGTTCTAAAACATTTTCAGAAACCCCCATAGGCTGTACATTTGCCTCATTGGAACTTACATTCATATTTCCACCACTGAAAAGAGGCAACAAAGTGTCATAAATGTCCTGTGAGCTTACATTACTGTCTCTAGTACATGACAGCAAGGGCTGAACAGAATCTTCCACAAACACTACATCCCGTGAAACCAGAATACCTTTTGTTTGCGGATGATACAACCTGTAAACTTTGCTTTCAGCACTATAACCAACAAAAATACATTTGACAGCCTTATCATCCAATTTTCTGTGCTGCACTTGTGGCACCAAAGCATATGCCAAACAGCCAAAAACACGCATGTGCTCAATAGAAGGCTTTCTATCATGCCATGCTTCATATGGAGTAATAGACTGCAAAGCTTTCGTAGGACACCTATTAAGTACATAAGTGGCACACATGATGGCCTCAAGCCAAAAAGAATGCGGCAAAGCTTGACTTTTGACCATACATCGTGCCATTTCCGTTAGTGACCTGTTTTTCCTCTCAGCAACACCATTTTGCTGAGGTGTATAAGGCACTGTACATTGGTGTTTTATCCCACGACTAGCCAGAAATGCATTAAATTCATGAGACATATACTCCCCCCCTCGATCGGAACGGAGGGTGCCCATAGTACATTTTGAGACATTTTCAGCCATAGCCAAAAATTGTTTGAAGCACATAAAAACTTCGGACTTCGCTTTAAGCGGAAATACATATGCATGCCTGGAGTAATCATCAATGAAAGTCACGAAGTACAGGTAATTGCCCAAGGACGGAGTTTGCATGGGCCCACAAACATCACTATGCACAAGCTGCAACCTGCATGTGGCCCTAACTGAACCATCCTTTGGAAACTTAGAACGCTGCATTTTACCCAGAATACAGCCTTCACAAACATGTTTGATAGGTGCTTCAAGAGGCGGCAAAGAAGCAACCATATCAGATTTCTGCAAACGCAGCAAACTAGCAAAATTCAGATGACCAAAACGTGCATGCCAAAGTTTTGCATCTGAAATAGCCCTTGAATCTGCAACAGCATTTGCAAAATTTTGTCCACACTTGTCATACAAAGTGAGCTTATACAGCCCACGGCACAAAAGCCCAGATGCAACAATTTCATCACCAAAACTGAGATCATGAACTGTACATCTGTCATCCACAAATTTGACTACAAGTCCAAGTCTAGCAAGTGCGGATACAGACAAGAGATTCTTTTTGATCCCAGGTACATAAAGTGCATCAACAAGTGTGAAGGAACTGCCATTAGCAGCAGTGAGCACAATCTTTCCAACTCCCTGAACTGGATAAGAGGCGTTGTTGGCACAAGTGACTGAATTCCCATGAGGGACAGACTCGAGAGAGGTAAACAATTCACGATGTGAGGTAATGTGCTTTGTAGCACCACTGTCGAAATACCACACATGTGAATCTGCAGCAACTGACAAGCATGCATCATGGACAGCAGGATTGTAAGTGCACTCTGCGCTAAAAGCCCATTCTGCATCAACATCAGCATCACAATCTCCTTTCACAGAAGACTCAACAATGGCTGCATTTGTAGTGGAACCAGCATTTGCAGTGGAACCACCCTCTTTCTTCTTAGCCTCTTTGGCCTTCAACTTAGGACACGACTTGATCAAGTGATCATTGGCTTTACAATAATGGCAACGCATCTTCTTTTTGCCCTTATCACCAGAATTTCCAGACGAAGTGCTGCCACCAGAAGCATTAGGAACAAAATTTTTGCCACTCGCAGCAGAACCATAAGAAGTGGCTGCATTACTGTTACCACCCTTTCTTTGAGAAGCAATAAAAGCCTGTTCAACTGCACGCTGCCTAGTCCTGTTTTTTCTAGAAAGTGACTCTTGCAACAGCAATGTGCATAATGCATCAAACTTGACAACTTCAGGATTTCCTTGGGTCATGAGTCTCCAAGTACTAGCAAAAGTCTGGTAGGAATCTGGTAAGGCATCAAGAACAGTATGCACAAGGGAACTGTCCGAAATGACTTCACCTGCAGAAATGAGTTGCTCATTGATATCCTTGACACTAGCAAGGAAAGTATCCATATCATCTTCCTCATGCATAATCTTCGACTCTAGCTCTTTACGCAGCAAAGCAATTTTAGCCTCATTGCGGCTTGCATAAAGACCTGCTAGAATATCCCAAGCCTGTTTTGCAGATTTTGCTGAACGGATGTGAGGAATAATGGTGCGCTTCACAAACAACGCAATCAATGCATGAGCCTGCGCATCCTTAACATCCCAATGAGCTTGTTCTGCCGTAGGCAAAACAACTCTAACAGCTGCAATCCTTGCAGCAAGACCTGCAACATCCTCAACATCGCCTACATCTTCAGAACCAGGACGTACATCAATGCCCTGCACAATGTTCCAGACACCTTTTGACACAAGAACATGTTGCATCATATAAGCCCACATAGGGTAGTTGTCCCCATCCAACCTGTCCTCAGCAGCAAACATCTTGAACACATATGTGTTGTTGTTGTCAGCCATGGTAAATGTTGCACCTGATGTAAGGCACCTGTTATGCAGAAAACGGCACTGACAAAAAATCTGCACAAAATGACGAAATAGCCTGTGCAGTACTGCCCGTAGTGGAAACGGAGGCCGAAATGAGCCCAAATCAAAATTCTGAGCAGACCAAGCTCTTCGAGCTTACCCAAAATATTTTTCGACCTGCGAACGCTCGCCAAAGCTCACTGAAATCGGAGAAAGTGAGCAGGCGTGTGCTGGAGCAACTGGCGACTAAGCCCGGGAGGACGTGACCTGCTCTGATACCAATTGTTGGAATTAGGGTTGCAGAGAAACACACACAGCTTGGAGAAGACAAAGGAAGCTCAAGGCACACAATAGAGAGTGTGTTACTTAGTGTGCACCACCCTCACATACAAGTACTGCAATATCTCTCATGGATTGTAGGAGCATATTTTCTTGCCATGAGTGCCTCTAAGGGAGAATTTGTATTTTGGAACAAGTAATTTGCTGCCAACAATGAGAGAATGTTTCTAGTTCCCTTCATGATTTACATCTCCAAAGTTCCTTTTTCTTGGCTTCTTCCGTTTCAATTCAATTTACAATGGCAATCATGTTGCACACCATCTTGTTGCTGAAAATGACTTGCATGTCAGACACACAAAAGCCGCTAGATAGGTCTCCTCTACCCTTGACCAAAATGGGCAAGTGATGGTTGCCGCCGCTAGCCCCTCAAAATCAAGCCTTGGGTAAGCAGTAGGAGACAACATTGCAGAAGCCAATAAACCCGATCTCATGTCCTTCGACGCTCACATGTTTTGCAATTCAAGTCCCTTTGTTGGCAATCCCCAACCGCGTTAGCTGTAAGATCCTATGTTGTTTGCTCCTCGATTTTATCATAAATCACCACAAAAGCAAGCCAATTGTGTAAGGAGCAATGTTCACTATTTGCTGCTATTCCGACGTTATGCTTTGTTCATTACCATCCATAGTTGGATCTCGTTTCATGTGCATCTCATAGCTAGAGTATTGTCAATAACAAGATGCTCTTGAAATTCCTTGAGAATCATTTCATTGTCCAATGTTTAGACATTCTTTGAAGTAGGACCCATACTCAACATGACTTGCAATTAGCGTTGTACAAGACACAACAATTAAGACTACACTCCATATCAACTTATGTTCTCGCCTCTCAAATCAGCCCATCCTAGCCCGCAACATTCCTTTATGTGTGAGGGATTCTCTCTACCCTATATCAGCAAATGCCAATATTATGACTTTCACTTTGCTAAATAAAAAATTACCCGCAAATTCCCACATGCATACTGCATCTGCCTGCACACTTTTTTTCAGTAGTTTCAAGGTTGAACGAGCCTTCCACATGCTCACTGCTTCTCTCACCTCCACATTACTCAATTTACACATTGTTTAATATTTGCAAGTAGTTTAACATATAGTTGAAGCTTTGATAGATATAGTCAAGGGGAGTTGGCCTACTGGTAAAGGTGAGGGGCTCTAAAGCGCACCCACTATGGTTCAACCCCTGAGTCGTGGGTGTGGGCACAATCCCGTAAAACTAGTCGAAGTGAAGCTTCGAGCAGCTTTTCAAAAGAAACAAGTTCACTATGGCCTACATAAGGCCATTGAGAGAGCTTTAATATTTATAAGAGAGTTCTTTGTGAGAGAGAAAATGAGAAAGTGACGTTAGCATTTTAAAACATTTGTTGTGACACTAAAGTATTAGATTATTAAAAAGAATGCAACAATGTACTATATAAATTACAATATAATCCAAAAGATTAAAATCTGATGGATAGAAAAACATTTGGCATCATCAAGTAAGAAATTAAGAAAAAACAAAGTGAAATTCGATGGGAAAGATTGTGCATGGCCCATACCCAACCAATACCCCTTTTTAAAGAGGGAGGTAGCAAATGTCAACACCCTCTTACAAGGACCTACAGAAAATAGTAAAACAAGAAGTCTTTTTTAATCGATAG
Organism: Adiantum capillus-veneris; assembly: GCF_014529385.1. Taxonomy (NCBI): domain Eukaryota; kingdom Viridiplantae; phylum Streptophyta; class Polypodiopsida; order Polypodiales; family Pteridaceae; genus Adiantum; species Adiantum capillus-veneris. The sequence continues at coordinate 138,506,405 of NC_140940.1, read as the reverse complement.
TTTGTCATGTGGCACTAATCCTCAAGCTTTTATCCAATGGTCCAGATATGCAATCCAGTAGAACTAGTCGAAGTGAAGCTTCGACCGGCTTTTAAAAAGAAAAAAAACATATAGTTGAAGCTACGATAGATATTTAATTTAATAATTACTTGGTGAGCCCAAGGCTCTTTTTCTGATATCTGAACGCAGCAGGCACCACGTGGCATTAGATTTAAATGTTAAAAAAAAACATCGCTGCCAAACTTCACTGTGAAAAGCTACCAAGTGAATAAAATAAAAAGCGCACTTTGCATTGTAGCTGCGTTGAAGTCGCATATCATCAAGCTGAAGGGTACGTCGGATGCTTGCCAACGTGATGAGCCCTCAGATATTCCATGCAATCAACCTCATGGCAGAGGTCTGTTCTAGTGCTACTGAAACAAAAATATCAAATTTCAATCAATGATCAGTTGGCCTAATCTGGAGTCGAATCACCAACACTCATTGCCTTCCCAAGCCTGTTCAACACATTTTTCTACTACTGCTATCAGGTTGTTGGTGATGCAGACGACAGAGGCAGAAGAAATGGAACGAGTAAACGTCAAAGTGGACACGAGGGCAGAAAAGCTTAGCAAGATCGATCACACCAAAGCTTCTGATGATTATCCTCAAGTAGTTATAAGCTAGTGGCTTCAGTGCTAGATGCTTGTGCTTTTAGCAAAGTCTATGAGGGGATTAGTGGGGCAGACAACTCAATGTCAAGGGAAAGGCATTGGGCAATATTTCCACTAGTGCAAGTCATTGTCTGATGAGCCGTTGGCTTCAGTTGCACTCCTCATCCAACTCTATTGATAGCCTATCTGAAAATTTGATGAGGCAATCATTTCGAAACAATCTGCAGACAAACAGAAACATCTCTCATGACCAATTCAACGCAAAATATGGTGTCCACGGGAGTTGGTTAATGTGTAGCTCCAAGGAGATGCAACAACATTGTAGTGGAAGTCAAGTAGTAAATCATGCAGGTGCCTACGCTACTGATCAAGATCAAAAGAACAGTCAAAGAGCAGAAGTAGAAGATAATTCTTTTTTCCACAGAAAGAGATTTGATGCTAGAAGCTAATTCTTTTTTCCACACAAAGAGATTTGATGTTGGAGAAGCTGACGAACACGGACTATGGAGTAATGGCGTTTCTGGAGACAAGCATACCAATATGTCAGTACCTATTAGCCTCCAAGAGCAGTTCACTGCTGTCCATCCAACAACTGGGTTGATAGCAGAAACTCTATAGACAATATGGCCAATATTGCGGTTTGTAAAGAGCTTCTCTTACTAATAACCATGATTTCGTGGCGGATCCTATGAGCAAAGGTCCATGTACGCTACAGCTATCGGATCAAGTTCAAATGGCTACAAATGATAGACATCAGTTTGGTATTGTAGCCAACACAGACACTCATTTTTTCTTGGGGCAATGATAATCTATTCCCATCTTCTCAAAGGTCTTTTGTGCAACAGGCGGTTGAGGTAGAAACCCCAATTAGCAAGCACGACTCTAGCTCGTCGACAACACTGCAAGGTTTGTTATCTGCATCCAATTTTCCACTCGCATGCATTTGCTTGGTGCGACACATAAATGCTACAGGGTAGGGCACGACTTCTATTTCTTATAAATTTTTGGAGAGACCACAATGCCAACTCTCCACAATACTTTTGTATGGCATCTCTGTATGACGTGCACTGTATACTTTGCACTTTCAATCTATGACATTTCATTGCAAGATGATATGTTTAACTATTTACATTGCTTCTTTGTAGCTCGACTCAAAAATCAGCCTGTAGATTGGACAATCGAAAAGCAACAGTACAACATTGCAGGTCAGGAAAGCACCTCATTTATTGTTGCAGGTCATTTATGCTTTATCTATTTACTTGTTTTAGAATTTTGCATTATTTCCTTTGCTTTGGTTTATTTGGATCTCGTTTTCAAGACTATACACTTGATGTCGATCTCTGCACATGCTAGTTACACACACAACTCTTTACATGCGGTTGCTAACCAACGCATGTGATGTATCACAATAGTGAATGCATGTGGTGTATCACAATAGAAAATTCACCTTGTGTATCTTTACTTTGGCTCTAAATAATTAATACCATACTAGGTGTTGAAATTATTGATATCATTCTATATATGTCCTTGTTTCTCTCGTACTAGGTGTCAATATGAAGTTCTCAAGACCTAGAAGATTACAGTCCAAGTATCAATAAGCTAGGGAGTAAACTACAACCAACTTGAAACTAGCTTATTGTCTATATTCTAGGTAATGGTTTAAAATTACTACGTTGTATAAAGATTGGAGCATGCAATCTGACATCTTTGCTCACAATCTAGAAATATGTCCCTCCTGCATGACATACCTCACATATATAGTGATAAATGAGGTCGACAGACAAATGAAATAGACACTCCTACTGTCCTCACTTATGTATTATTGTTGGGCGCTTTGCCATCGGAGCGGGAACAACAAGACTTAGCATCATTGCATCTAAAATACATTACCAATTCAAGATACCAGCCCCACGAATCAATAGTATCTCTATTCATGACACCGATGAGTGATATTTGGACAAAAAAGGGGCATATATTATAATTATAGAGGAGCTATCCATGTTAATCCAAATGACATTTTACCTTATCGTAAGACAAAATGTTAACGTAACAAGGAATACATTGGCAGATCCCTTCAACAACAAATGTGATCTTGCCCGACTACCCCCAGTTTGTAGTCACGCACGGGAGCTTTGTAACACATGCCATATCACAAGCTCGGTCCACTTTCTACATGAAACTTTCTATAGGATGTCATGCTCTGTAAGACATTCAACGGACCCTGAATTGCTTCAGTTCTTGACCATTATTCGTGAAAGAAAACCGCCTGTAGATGAGATCAATTGTACCTTGGGTACATGTATTATAGATGAAGCACATATGCATGACTACATCAACAACTCTACTCCGATAATTTGTACTCACAGATGAGACTTCCAATACTATAAAAACTTGGCCTTGAATAAGTTGTACAATCAAACTGACATTACAAAAGTTGAAATAAAGACGAACGAGGGTAACATAAATGTCTTTCAGTAGTGGTTCCTAGAGCCTAAGTTCAACGAGCTAGATTTGATCCCAATTGGCATGTGTTGCATGATCACTGAAAACACCGACTTGACAATCGGTGTGGCAAACGGTGCAACATGCTTTGTTGATGCCATAGCACAAAACAAAGAAGGTGAGGTTACCTGTATCGATGTCCTCATTCATTGTACTCATAATCTACTAACATTCTATGGCGCTGGGGGTCACCTGCCATGTGTCATCAAAAACTCCGACCTGAAGGCTTGAGACAAAAACAAAGGTGAGCTGGCAAGAAAGAGCACACACTCGCAATAACGGTGGCTCCATGCTCTTCCAAGATTTGAAGTACACGACGAATATGCTTGGTGGCGGCTCTGCTTGGTGACGACCGAAATTCAAAAGCCTTGCAGCAGTAGGACCCCGCCCTC